>NW_027593292.1:0-35053 GCF_964213995.1 Mustelus asterias
CCGTCACAGCACCCCCCCCGTCACAGCACCCTCCCCCGTCACAGCACCCTCCCCCGTCACAGCACCCTCCCCCGTCACAGCACCCTCCCCCGTCACAGCACCCTCCCCCGTCACAGCACCCTCCCCCGTCACAGCACCCTCCCCCGTCACAGCACCCTCCCCCGTCACAGCACCCTCCCCCGTCACAGCACCCTCCCCCGTCACAGCACCCTCCCCCGTCACAGCACCCTCCCCCGTCACAGCACCCTCCCCCGTCACAGCACCCTCCCCCGTCACAGCACCCTCCCCCGTCACAGCACCCTCCCCCGTCACAGCACCCCCCCCCGTCACAGCACCCCCCCCCGTCACAGCACCCCCCCCCGTCACAGCACCCTCCCCCGTCACAGCACCCTCCCCCGTCACAGCACCCTCCCCCGTCACAGCACCCCCCCCATCACAGCACCCCTCCCCCGTCACAGCACCCTCCCCCGTCACAGCACCCTCCCCCGTCACAGCACCCTCCCCCGTCACAGCACCCCCCCCCGTCACAGCACCCCCCCCCCGTCACAGCACCCCCCCCCGTCACAGCACCCTCCCCCGTCACAGCACCCTCCCCCGTCACAGCACCCTCCCCCGTCACAGCACCCCCCCCATCACAGCACCCCCCCATCACTGCACCCCCGTCGCCGCACCCTCCATTATCCACATCCTTGTTACAACACCCTCATTAGCCACTCCCATTATCACACCCCTGTTGCAATGCCCTCATTACAACACCCCCATTAACCCACACCCATTATCACCTGCATGTTACCACAACCCTGTAACCACAACCCCGTTACAACACCCCATTACAACACCCCATTACAACACCCCATTAATCCACACCCATTATCACACCCTGTTACAATGTCCATTACAACACCCCCGTTAACCCACGCACCCATTGCAACACCCCCGTTAACCCACACACCCTTTACAACACTCGCATTAGCCACACCCCTATTACAATACCCCCATTAACCCACACCCTTTACAACACCCCCATTAACTACACGTCTGTTACAATATACCTGTTACAATACCCCCATTGCCTGATGTCGAACAAGAACCTTTTGGACTCCAGTGGGCACGATCAGGGCCGATGTATTATTGATCGGGGAGGAAATCACCAATCAGCATGGAAAGAAATTATGGTGCAAATTCTTCAAAGCGAACGGCAGGAAGGCAACTTATCATCGGGAAAGTCCCTGTTGTGTTTTGGCAAGGCTGTTCTCTTCCTGTTGGGGAGCACTTCAGCAGTCACGGGCATTCGGCCTCTGATATTCGGGTAAGCATTCTCCAAGGCAGCCTTCACGACACACGACGGCGCAGAGTCGCTGAGCAGAAACTGATAGCCAAGTTCCGCACACATGAGGACGGCCTCACCCGGGATATTGGGTTCATGTCACACTATTTGTAACCCCCACAGAGTTTCACTGGCTGTCTTGTCTGGAGACAATACACATCTTTTTAGCCTGTCTTGATGCTCTCTCCACTCCCATTGTTTTGTTTCTTAAAGACTTGATTAGTTGTAAGTATTCGCATTCCAACCATTATTCATGTAAATTGAGTTTGTGTCTTTATATGCCCTGTTTGTGAACAGAATTCCCACTCACCTGAAGAAGGGGCTTGGAGCTCCGAAAGCTTGTGTGGCTTTTGCTACCAAATAAACCTGTTGGACTTTAACCTGTTGTTGTTAAACTTCTTACTGTGTTTTGGGAAGTCAGGATTTGACTGGGGTTCACAGGGTGGGAGCTCCTCACTGAGGGACAGGAAACCGTTGCACAGCAATCCCCCAGCTCCACTTCTCCCTCCAACTAATTAATCCCATCTCTCGTTTATTTGCCAACCATCTGTAATCCCACAGATTCTCTCATGCGGGGCGACATGGCGGCACAGTGGGGCGACACGGTGGCACAGTGGGGCGACACGGTGGCACAGTGGGGCGACACGGTGGCACAGTGGGGGCGGCACGGTGGCACAGTGGGGGCGGCACGGTGGCACAGTGGGGGCGGCACAGTGGGGGCGGCACAGTGGGGGCGGCACGGTGGCACAGTGGGGGCGGCACGGTGGCACAGTGGGGCAGCACGGTGGCACAGTGGGGCGACACGGTGGCACAGTGGGGCAGCACGGTGGCACAGTGGGGGCGGCACGGTGGCACAGTGGGGCGACACGGTGGCACAGTGGGGCAGCACGGTGGCACAGTGGGGCAGCACGGTGGCACAGTGGGGGCGGCACGGTGGCACAGTGGGGCGACACGGTGGCACAGTGGGGGCGGCACGGTGGCACAGTGGGGCGACACGGTGGCACAGTGGGGGCGGCACGGTGGCACAGTGGGGCAGCACGGTGGCACAGTGGGGCGACACGGTGGCACAGTGGGGCAGCACGGTGGCACAGTGGGGGCGGCACGGTGGCACAGTGGGGCAGCACGGTGGCACAGTGGGGGCGGCACGGTGGCACAGTGGGGCAGCACGGTGGCACAGTGGGGGCAGCACGGTGGCACAGTGGGGGCGGCACGGTGGCACAGTGGGGCGACACGGTGGCACAGTGGGGCGACACGGTGGCACAGTGGGGCGGCACGGTGGCACAGTGGGGCGGCACAGTGGGGGCGGCACGGTGGCACAGTGGGGCGACACGGTGGCACAGTGGGGCGGCACAGTGGGGCGACATGGTGGCACAGTGGGGGCGACACGGTGGCACAGTGGGGCGACACGGTGGCACAGTGGGGCGACACGGTGGCACAGTGGGGGCGACACGGTGGCACAGTGGGGCGACACGGTGGCACAGTGGGGCGACACGGTGGCACAGTGGGGGCGACACGGTGGCACAGTGGGGCGACACGGTGGCACAGTGGGGCGGCACAGTGGGGCGACACGGTGGCACAGTGGGGGCGACACGGTGGCACAGTGGGGCGGCACAGTGGGGCGACACGGTGGCACAGTGGGGCGACACGGTGGCACAGTGGGGCGGCACAGTGGGGCGGCACGGTGGCACAGTGGGGCGGCACAGTGGGGCGACACGGTGGCACAGTGGGGCGGCACAGTGGGGCGACACGGTGCACAGTGGGGCGGCACAGTGGGGCGGCACGGTGGCACAGTGGGGCGACACGGTGGCACAGTGGGGGCGACACGGTGGCACGGTGGGGCGGCACAGTGGGGGCGGCACGGTGGCACAGTGGGGCGACACGGTGGCACAGTGGGGCGGCACAGTGGGGGCGGCACGGTGGCACGGTGGGGCGGCACAGTGGGGCGACACGGTGGCACAGTGGGGCGGCACGGTGGCACAGTGGGGGCGGCACGGTGGCACAGTGGGGCGACACGGTGGCACAGTGGGGTGACACGGTGGCACAGTGGGGCGACACGGTGGCACAGTGGGGCGACACGGTGGCACAGTGGGGTGACACGGTGGCACAGTGGGGTGACACGGTGGCACAGTGGGGCGGCACAGTGGGGCGGCACAGTGGGGCGACACGGTGGCACAGTGGGGCGGCACGGTGGCACAGTGGGGCGGCACGGTGGCACAGTGGGGCGGCACGGTGGCACAGTGGGGCGGCACAGTGGGGCGGCACAGTGGGGCGACACGGTGGCACAGTGGGGGCAGCACGGTGGCACAGTGGGGCGACACGGTGGCACAGTGGGGCGACACGGTAGCACAGTGGGGGCGACACGGTGGCACAGTGGGGGCAGCACGGTGGCACAGTGGGGCGACACGGTGGCACAGTGGGGCGACACGGTAGCACAGTGGGGGCAGCACGGTGGCACAGTGGGGGCGGCACGGTGGCACAGTGGGGGCGGCACGGTGGCACAGTGGGGGCAGCACGGTGGCACAGTGGGGGCAGCACGGTAGCACAGTGGGGCGACACGGTGGCACAGTGGGGCGACACGGTGGCACAGTGGGGGCGGCACGGTAGCACAGTGGGGCGACACGGTAGCACAGTGGGGGCGGCACGGTAGCACAGTGGGGGCGGCACGGTAGCACAGTGGGGCGACACGGTAGCACAGTGGGGGCGGCACGGTGGCACAGTGGGGGCGGCACGGTAGCACAGTGGGGCGACACGGTAGCACAGTGGGGGCGGCACGGTGGCACAGTGGGGGCGGCACGGTGGCACAGTGGGGGCAGCACGGTGGCACAGTGGGGGCAGCACGGTGGCACAGTGGGGCGACACGGTGGCACAGTGGGGCGGCACGGTGGCACAGTGGGGCACACGGTGGCACAGTGGGGCGACACGGTGGCACAGTGGGGCGGCACGGTGGCACAGTGGGGGCAGCACGGTGGCACAGTGGGGCGACACGGTGGCACAGTGGGGCGGCACGGTGGCACAGTGGGGGCGGCACGGTGGCACAGTGGGGGCAGCACGGTGGCACAGTGGGGGCAGCACGGTGGCACAGTGGGGCGGCACGGTGGCACAGTGGGGGCAGCACGGTGGCACAGTGGGGGCAGCACGGTGGCACAGTGGGGGCAGCACGGTGGCACAGTGGGGCGACACGGCGGCACAGTGGGGGCGACACGGCGGCACAGTGGGGGCAGCACGGCGGCACAGTGGGGGCAGCACGGTGGCACAGTGGGGCGACACGGCGGCACAGTGGGGGCGACACGGCGGCACAGTGGGGCAGCACGGTAGCACAGTGGGGCGACACGGCGGCACAGTGGGGGCGACACGGCGGCACAGTGGGGGCAGCACGGTGGCACAGTGGGGCGACACGGCGGCACAGTGGGGGCAGCACGGTGGCACAGTGGGGCGACACGGCGGCACAGTGGGGGCAGCACGGTGGCACAGTGGGGCGACACGGTGGCACAGTGGGGCGACACGGCGGCACAGTGGGGCGACACGGTGGCACAGTGGGGGCAGCACGGTGGCACAGTGGGGGCAGCACGGTGGCACAGTGGGGGCGACACGGTGGCACAGTGGGGCAGCACGGTGGCACAGTGGGGGCAGCACGGTGGCACAGTGGGGCGACACGGCGGCACAGTGGGGCAGCACGGTGGCACAGTGGGGCGACACGGTGGCACAGTGGGGCGACATGGTGGCACAGTGGGGTGGCACGGTAGCACAGTGGGGTGGCACGGTGGCACAGTGGGGCAGCACGGTAGCACAGTGGGGCAGCACGGTGGGGTGGCACAGTGGGGTGGCACGGTGGCACAGTGGGGCAGCACGGTGGGGTGGCACAGTGGTTAGCACTATCCCTCTAACCTACACATCTCAGGACACTAAGGGGCAATTTTTTTAGCATGGCCAATCAACCTAACCCGCACATCTTTGGACTGTGGGAGGAAACCGGAGCACCCGGAGGAAACCCACGCAGACACGAGGAGAATGTGCAAATTCCACACAGACAGTGACCCTAGCCGGGAATCGATTCCCTGCTTTGGCTGACTCTTTGTACGGAGTCTGCACGTTCTCCCTGTGTCTGCGTGGGTTTCCTCCGGGTGCTCTGGTTTCCCCCCCCAGCCCAAAGGTGTGCAGGGGCCATGCTAAATTACTCCTTAGTGTCCAAAGATATGTATAGGTTAGGTGGATTGGCCATGGTAAATGCTTGGTGTTGCGGGATGGAGTGGGGATACTGTGTGGGCCTGGGTAAGATGCTGTTTGGTAAAGTCAGTGCAGACTTGATGGGTTGAATGGCCTCTTTCTGCACAGTACGGATTCGATGATCTCGGGAAAGGTCCTACATGTGACATCCTGGTGATTCGGAGCACTTGCTTCTTCCTGCTGTGTCATCATCTAGAAATATTAAACTGTATTAAAGTGATTTGATCAAATTGCTAGTCTCTTGTATCCTCTGTATGTGCTGGTGTTTGGAGTTGTTGAATTGGAGCGAGACCATAGGGATAACTCGGCTACCGAGATACCAACTATCCCTTGTCCAGGATATTTGCATTCTCGGGATGCTCCTCACTGACTGTCCCTGGTTACCTGCAGACAGCGAGCATTGTAACTGCTTGCACTGGTGGGAAGTGTTTGATACGATAGAGAGTGTTGATCAGTCACTGCAGATAGTCAGTCCGAGTCAATGAGATTGGAGTCAGTCAGATCAGATCAGATAAGAATGGTTAACAGCACAAAGAACAAGGAACAGTACAGCACAGGAACAGGCCCTTCGGCCCTCCAAGCCTGCGCCAATCATGATGCTCTAACTAAACTAAAAAAAACCTTCTGCCCTTACTTGGTCCGTATCCCTCTATTCCCTCCCTATTCATGGACCCATCCAGATGCCTCTTAAATGTTGCTAATGTGCCTGCTTCCACCACCTCCTCTGGCAGCGCGTTCCAGGCACCCACCGCTCTCTGCATGAAAAACTTCCCCCGCACATCTCCCTTAAACTTTCCCCCTCTCACCTTGTACCTGTGACCCCTTCTAATGACACTTCCACCCTGGGGAAAAAGACCTCTGACTCTCCACCCTGTCTGTGCCTCTCATAGTTTTGTAGACCTCTATCAGGTCTCCCCTCAGCCTCCGTCTTTCCAGTGAAAACAATCCTAGTTTATCCAACCTCTCCTCATAGCCAACACCCTCGAGACCAGGCAACATCCTGGTGAACCTTCTTTGCACTCACTCCAAAACTTCCGTGTCCTTCTGGTAGTGTGGCGACCAGAACTACACGCAATACTGCAAATGTGGCCTAACCAAGGTTTCATATAGCTGCAACATGATTTCCCAACTCTTGTACTCAATGCCCCGGCTGATGCCATATGCCTTCTTAATCACCTTGGCCACCTGTGTTGCCACTTTTAGGGAACTATGGACCTGCACACCCAGATCCTTCTGTATGTTAATGTTCCTCAGGGTTCTGCCATTTACAGTATAATTCACACCTAAATTTGATCCTGCAAAATGCATCATCTCGCATTTGTCCGGATTAAACTCAATCTGCCATTTCTGTGCCCAAGTCTCCAATCTCTCTCTATCCTGTTGTAGCCTCTGACGATCCCCGGCACTATCAGCAACTCCACCAATCTCTGTGTCACCGCAAACTTACTAATCAGACCCTCCACATTTTCCTCCAGATTATTTATATATACTACAAACAACAGAGGTCCCGGCACTGATCCCTGCGGAACACCACTAGCTACAGATCTCCATTCCGAAAAACACCCATTGCTACACCCTGTCTTCTATAACCAAGCCAGTTCTGTATCCATCTAGCCAGCCCACCCATGTGATTTTAGCTTTTGTACCACTCTGCCATGTGGGACCTTGTCAAACACCTTATTAAAGTCCATATAAACTACATCCACAGCCCTTCCCTCAATTTTCAATTTTCTTTGTCATCTCTTCAAAAAAGTTGGTGAGACATGACCTTCCCCGTACAAAACCATGCTGCCAGTCACTAACTAGTCCATTTTCCTTGAAATGTGCAGATATCCTGTCCCTCATTATCTTCTCCAAAAGCTTCCCCACCACAGAAGTCAGGCTCACCAGCCTATAATTTCCTGGATTATCCCTGCTTCCTTTCTTAAACAAGGGAACAAAATTGGCTATTTTCCATTCCTCTGGAACCTCGCCTGTGGCCAAAGAGGATGTGAAGATATCTGTTAAGGTCCCAGCTATTTCTCCCCTTGCCTCCCGCAGTAACCTGGGATCGATCCCATCCGGCCCCGGGGACTTGTCTACCTTAATGTAATTTAGGATACTCAACACTTCCTCCTTCGATATATTGACATTCTCTAGAACATTCACACACCTTTCCCTGACCTCAACATCCTTCATGTCCTTCCCCTTGGTGAATACCAATACATAGTACTCATGAAAGATCTCAGCCACTTCCAGTGGCCCCACGAGGGTGGCACAGTGGTTAGCCCTACTGCGTCACAGCGCCAGGGACTCGGGTTCGACTCTGGCCTCAGGCCACTGTCTGTGCGGCGACTGCACGCTCTCCCCATGTCTGCATGGGTTTCCTCCCACAGTCCAAAGATGGGCAGGTTAGGTGGATAGGCTATGCTAAATTGCCCCTTAGTGTCAGGGGGACTAGCTAGGGTAAATGCATGGGGTTATGGGGATAGGGCTTGGGTGGGATTGTAGTTGATGCAGACTCAATGGGCCGAATAGCCTCCTTCCACACTGTAAGATTCTGAGAGTCTATAATTTTCCTCCATTGTCCTTGAGTGGGCCGACTCTTTCTCTTGCTACTCTCTTGCTGCTAATATATGCATAAAAAGCCTTGGGATTCTCCTTGACCCTATCTGCTAAAGATATTTCATGGCCCCTTTTAGCCCTCCTAATTCCACGTCTAATTTCCTTCCTACTTTCACTGTCCTCCTCAAGGGCTTTGTCAGTTTTTAGATGCCTCGACATATATGCTTCCTGTTTCCTTTTGACGAAGCTTACAATTTCCCTTGTCATCCATGGTTCCCGAATCCTGCCATTTCTATCGTTTGTTTTTGCGGGAACATGCCTGTCCTGCACTTCAATGAACCGGCCTTCAAAAGCCTCCCACAGGCCAGACGTGGATTTGTCCTCAAATAGCCGCTCCCAATCCACATTCCCCAGTTCATGTCTAATTTGGATGTAATTGGTCCTCGCCCTCAGCACCCTCACTCGCGGGCCACTCTTGTCCTTATCCATGACCACCTGAAATCTTATGGGATTATGGTCGCTGAGCCCAAAATGCTCCCCCACTGAAACATCGAGAACCTGATCCGGCTCATTCCCCAATTCCGAGTATGGGGAGATTTAATAAATCTGTTCAAAATCACAAAGTATTTGATTAGTTAATAAGGAGAAATGAGATAAGGGGTGAAAGAAGCAGAGGGGAGATGGGGAGAATAGTTTTTTACACAGCGATTGTTGTGGTCAGGAAGGTGTTGCCTGAATCGGGGGTGGGAATGGGTTCAGTAGGAACTTTCAGACGGGAATAGTAGGGGATTTATTTTGTTTATCACAAAACAATTACAAATATTCAAAGTACGAATATGAAAGATACATTAGCAATGGCTAACACCATCCATTTCTCAATAACCTCCAATTACTACCTTCCATTTAGGAAGGGTTCATTGTCGGTTATAGGGAACAGAAGGTGAAGGTTTAGGGAGGGAAAGAGCGGGAGAATGGGATTAATCAGATAGCTCTAGTAAAGAGTCATCACAGGCCGAATGGCCTCCTTCTGCCCTGTATTATTCTCAGATTCCAAATGATGGCAACTTTCCCAAAGAATGTTCATAAACACAGTACATGCATTCTACTGGACAAGATCATCCTCATTGGTCAATAACCACAACAATAACCACTATTTATACAGTGTCTTTAATGGAATGAAACATCAAACATTGGGAGACATTGGGTCAGATGATGAAAAGGTTTTAAGAACTGTTTTGAATGAGGAAAGTGAGGGGGGAAAGTGTGAGAAGGTTATTTCCGAGCCCAGACATCTGAAGAGCTCCTCACCAATGTGGAGCGACTGTCAGGGACAGGCACAAGACCAGAATGAGAGCACAGTAAATATCTCCAAGGCTTGTGGAGTTGGAGGAGATAGCAGAGGAAGGGAGGGGTGAGGACCTGGAGGGATTGGAAAACAAGGATGACAATTTGAAAGTCAAGACATTACTTAACTGGGACGCAGTGTGGGTCAGTGAGCGCGGGGGGTGGGGGGAACGGGAGGCGGTGTGGGTCAGTGAGTGCGGGGGGGGTGGGGGGTAACGGGAGGCAGTGTGGGTCAGTGAGTGCGGGGGGTGGGGAACGGGAGGCAGTGTGGGTCAGTGAGTGCGGGGGGTGGGGAACGGGAGGCGGTGTGGGTCAGTGAGTGCGGGGGGTGGGGAACGGGAGGCAGTGTGGGTCAGTGAGCGCGGGGGGTGGGGGGAACGGGAGGCAGTGTGGGTCAGTGAGCGCGGGGGGGGTGGGGGGTAACGGGAGGCAGTGTGGGTCAGTGAGTGCGGGGGGGGTGGGGGAACGGGAGGCAGTGTGGGTCAGTGAGCGCGGGGGGTGGGGGGAACGGGAGGCAGTGTGGGTCAGTGAGCGCGGGGGGGGGTGGGGGGTAACGGGAGGCAGTGTGGGTCAGTGAGTGCGGGGGGTGGGGAACGGGAGGCAGTGTGGGTCAGTGAGCGCGGGGGGTGGGGAACGGGAGGCAGTGTGGGTCAGTGAGTGCGGGGGGGGGGTGGGGGGAACGGGAGGCAGTGTGGGTCAGTGAGTGCGGGGGGTGGGGAACGGGAGGCAGTGTGGGTCAGTGAGCGCGGGGGGGGTGGGGGGTAACGGGAGGCAGTGTGGGTCAGTGAGTGCGGGGGGTGGGGAACGGGAGGCAGTGTGGGTCAGTGAGCGCGGGGGGTGGGGGGAACGGGAGGCAGTGTGGGTCAGTGAGTGCGGGGGGTGGGGGGAACGGGAGGCAGTGTGGGTCAGTGAGCGCGGGGGGTGGGGAACGGGAGGCAGTGTGGGTCAGTGAGTGCGGGGGGTGGGGAACGGGAGACAGTGTGGGTCAGTGAGTGCGGGGGGTGGGGAACGGGAGGCAGTGTGGGTCAGTGAGCGCGGGGGGTGGGGGGAACGGGAGGCAGTGTGGGTCAGTGAGTGCGGGGGGTGGGGAACGGGAGGCAGTGTGGGTCAGTGAGTGCGGGGGGTGGGGAACGGGAGGCAGTGTGGGTCAGTGAGCGCGGGGGGTGGGGGGAACGGGAGGCGGTGTGGGTCAGTGAGTGCGGGGGGTGGGGGGGAACGGGAGGCAGTGTGGGTCAGTGAGCGCGGGGGGTGGGGGGGAACGGGAGGCAGTGTGGGTCAGTGAGTGCGGGGGGTGGGGGGGAACGGGAGGCGGTGTGGGTCAGTGAGTGCGGGGGGGGGTGGGGGGAACGGGAGGCAGTGTGGGTCAGTGAGTGCGGGGGGGGGTGGGGGGAACGGGAGGCAGTGTGGGTCAGTGAGTGCGGGGGGGGTGGGGGGAACGGGAGGCGGTGTGGGTCACTGAGTGCCGGGGGTGGGGAACGGGAGGCAGTGTGGGTCAGTGAGCGCGGGGGGTGGGGGGTAACGGGAGGCAGTGTGGGTCAGTGAGCGCGGGGGGGTGGGGGGTAACGGGAGGCAGTGTGGGTCAGTGAGCGCGGGGGGTTGGGGGGAACGGGACTAGGTGTGAGTTAAGACATAGGCCGCAGATTTTTGGATCCCACAAGTTTATGGCAGCAGAATGTGGAATTCCAGCCGGGCTGCACTGGACTCATTGGGTGCGATTCTCAGGCCGCATTCGCTCCAAGGCTGGAAAATCCCACCGAAGGTCAACAGATCTTTGCACAGCCGAACCCTTCCCGCTACAATTCCAGTGGCGGGCAGGATGGGAAAATTCCACACATAAAGTTTGGAATTTGGATGAGGGTTTCAGTAGTGAATCAGCTGATATGGGTGAGGTTACGGAGGCAGAAATAGGTGGCCTGAGTGATGGCAAGAATATGAAGTCAAAAACCTTTGACCCTGAGGCAGTGCCTGTGTTTAAACGACCACTTTGTCTTTGGATGATGTTGCTGGGGGGGTCGGGGGGCGGGGGGTGGGGGCATGTGGATGGGGAATAGGAAAGGAGAGGGTGGGTCTAGGATTGAGACAATGTGGGATCAGGAAGAGTCGCAATTGTAACCGTTCCCTGATTCCAATTGGAGAAGTACGGAACCAGGTACCTGGACAGCTTCATTCTGATTGGGCAGAGCAGCCCCGGGGCTCTCTCCGCTCGCCCTGCTCTGAGCTTCCTGACGTGTGGTTTAGTTTGTGGCTGTGGCCTTTCCCAGTTACACTCAGTGGTTTAGTCAAGTTCTCCTTTCAGTTACTTTCCAATCGACACACAGCAGATACTGTCGGTCTCCAGACACTGAACCACTGCCCAGCTTAATAACCCAGAGAATGGCAGTGAGAGCAAAGGGCCTCCCCAAAACCCCCTTCCCTGCCCCCCACCTCCCCCACAACCCCCCCACCCCACCCTCCCTCCACCCCCATCCTTCCTCCCTATTCCTCCTTTCCCACCCTCTCTCCTTACCCACCATGTCTCCTCTCTCCCCCTCTCCCTCCCTCCCTTCTCCCGCCCTCTTTCCCCTCCCTCTCTCTCCCTCCCCCCTCTTCTCTCTCTCGCCCCTTCCCTCTCCCTCTCTCCCCCTCCCTCTCTCTCCAGGTACACATGAATCTCACACTGAACAAATTTTGATACTTCTGGGATTCTGGCTCCAGTTCCTGATCTTCACCTCGATCTTGGAGCTCAGGATCTCATTCCCAATCTGGATTTTGGGGTTCAGGATCTAATCCCTGATCCGAATCTCGGGATTCTGATTCTAGTCCTCAATCTGGATCTCGGGATTCTGGTTCTAGTCCGCGATCCAGATCTCGGGATTCTGGTTCTAGTCCGCGATCCAGATCTCGGGATTCTGGTTCTAGTCCTCGATCCAGATCTCGGGATTCTGGTTCTAGTCCTCGATCCAGATCTCGGGATTCTGGTTCTAGTCCGCGATCCAGATCTCGGGATTCTGGTTCTAGTCCTCGATCCAGATCCTGGCCCCCCTGCTGATTTGGAAGGCAGGGAGGAGTGGCAGGGTGAAGGAGGCTGGTACATGCTGCAGGGGCTCAGCAGTCCCCTTGCTGATGCCATAGAAGATCAGGGTCTGGCCCGGGATGTTCAGGTAGATGCCCAGGCGCTGGTATGGACATGGCAACAGTTCACCTGATTTGTTACAGTGCCAGACTGTCCTCTTCCCCTCAGCCAGTTCCAGGCACCAGGAAACCTGGTTCCCTCCCAGGAGGGAGGCTACGCCACGGCTGTTCCGGACAATGTGGCGATACGAGATGCCAATCCGAATCGGACTCCCAGTGACGGAAATCTCCCAGTAATGGCGGCCATCAGAAAACTCCTGTTCAGCCAGAACCTGGTCGAGGTGAAGGAATCTCGCCTCATGTCTGGGATATTTCTGCACCTTGGGATGTGAGTTGACTGCACATCGCCTGTCATCCGACAACTGTACCATCGGGGAGGCTGTGTTCAGGTCAAAGGTCACCTTTGTTAAATCTGTGTCAAGAAACAGGGAGACATAAACAGAAATCACGGAGGGACATCAAACTGACTGACAGCACAAGGTTAGATACAGAGTAGAGCTCCCTCTACACTGTCCCCATCAAACACTCCCAAGATAGGTACAGCACGGGGTTAGATACAGAGTAAAGCTCCCTCTACACTGTCCCCATCAAACACTCCCAAGATAGGTACAGCACGGGGTTAGATACAGAGTAGAGCTCCCTCTACACTGTCCCCATCAAACACTCCCAGGACAGGTACAGCACGGGGTTAGATACAGAGTAAAGCTCCCTCTACACTGTCCCCATCAAACACTCCCAGGACAGGTACAGCACGGGGTTAGATACAGAGTAAAGCTCCCTCTACACTGTCCCCATCAAACACACCCAGGACAGGTACGGCACGGGGTTAGATACAGAGTAAAGCTCCCTCTACACTGTCCCCACCAAACACTCCCAAGATAGGTACAGCACGGGGTTAGATAGCGTAAAGCTCCCTCTACACTGTCCCCATCAAACACTCCCAGGACAGGTACAGCACGGGGTTAGGTACAGAGTAAAGCTCCCTCTACACTGTCCCCCATCAAACACTCCCAGGACAGGTACTGCACGGGGTTAGATACAGAGTAAAGCTCCCTCTACACTGTCCCCATCAAACACTCCCAGGACAGGTACAGCACGGGGTTAGATACAGAGTAAAGCTCCCTCTACACTGTCCCCATCAAACACACCCAGGACAGGTACAGCACGGGGTTAGATACAGAGTAAAGCTCCCTCTACACTGTCCCCATCAAACACTCCCAGGACAGGTACAGCACGGGGTTAGATACAGAGTAAAGCTCCCTCTACACTGTCCCCCATCAAACACTCCCAGGACAGGTACAGCACGGGGTTAGATACAGAGTGAAGCTCCCTCACTAATACTCACATTGTATCAATTCTTGTCTGGTTTGTGGTTCACGATGACACTCCTGAGCGTTTCTGGGTCGAGTGACAGTTAGTCTCTCAGCATCTGTACCGAGAGGAGCAGAGAAACAACTGATCTTGTAGGTTACAACATTTCCACCTTAAACTACAGGGGTCAGCTGGTGGGCTTCTGCACCACTCTGATTCTTACCACATTCTGCAGCTGGGTGTACAAGCACGGGTTTGCAAAAACCTGTACTGAGGGAGCGCCACACTGTCAGAGGGTCAGTACTGAGGGAGCGCCGCACTGTCAGAGGGTCAGTGCTGGGGGAGTGCTGCACTGTCAGAGGGTCAGTACTGAGGGAGTGCCGCACTGTCAGAGGGTCAGTGCTGGGGGAGTGCCGCACTGTCAGAGGGTCAGTACTGAGGGAGTGCCGCACTGTCAGAGGGTCAGTACTGAGGGAGTGCCGCACTGTCAGAGGGTCAGTACTGAGGGAGTGCCGCACTGTCAGAGGGTCAGTGCTGAGGGAGTGCCGCACTGTCAGAGGGTCAGTGCTGGGGGAGTGCCGCACTGTCAGAGGGTCAGTACTGAGGGAGCGCCGCACTGTCAGAGGGTCAGTGCCGGGGGAAGTGCCGCACTGTCAGAGGGTCAGTGCTGAGGGAGTGCCGCACTGTCAGAGGGTCAGTGCTGGGGGAGTGCCGCACTGTCAGAGGGTCAGTACTGAGGGAGTGCCGCACTGTCAGAGGGTCAGTACTGAGGGAGTGCCGCACTGTCAGAGGGTCAGTACTGAGGGAGCGCCGCACTGTCAGAGGGTCAGTGCTGGGGGAGTGCCGCACTGTCAGAGGGTCAGTACTGAGGGAGCGCCGCACTGTCAGAGGGTCAGTACTGAGGGAGCGCCGCATTGTCAGAGGGTCAGTACTGAGAGAGTGCCACACTGTCAGAGGGTCAGTGCTGGGGGAGTGCCGCACTGTCAGGGGGTCAGTACTAAGGGAGCGCCGCACTGTCAGAGGGTCAGGACTGAGGGAGCGCCACACTGTCAGAGGGTCAGTGCTGGGGGAGTGCCGCACTGTCAGAGGGTCAGTCCTGAGGGAGCGCCACACAGTCAGAGGGTCAGTGCTGGGGGAGCGCCACACTGTCAGAGGGTCAGTACTGAGTGAGTGCCACACTGTCAGAGGGTCAGTACTGAGGGAGTGCCACACTGTCAGAGGGTCATGTACTGAGTCGCTGTGGGTGGAACTCAGAAACAGGAAGGGTGCAGTCACTATGCTGGGGGTGTACTACAGACCACTCAACAGCCCACGGGAAGTGGAGGAAAGGATATGTCAGGAGATTCTGGATAGGTGCAGAAAAAATAGGGTTGTTGTAGTGGGGGACTTTAATTTCCCTGGCACAGACTGGAAAGTGCTTAGAGCTGGGGGTCCGGACGGGGAGGAATTTGTAAAATGCGTACTGGAAGGTTCTTTGGAACAGTATGTAGATAGCCCGACTAGAGAGGGGGCTATACTGGACCTAGTTCTGGGAAATGAGCCCGGTCAGGTCGTCAAAGTTTCGGTTGGGGAACATGTGGCAAATAGTGACCACAACTCTGTTAACTTTAGGATAGTAATGGACAAGGATGAGTGCTGTCCTACGGGCAGGGTGCTAAATTGGGGGAAGGCTGACTATAGCCGGATTAGGCAGGAATTGGTGGATGTTGATTGGGAGAGGATGTTCGAGGGTAAGTCCGCGTCTGGCATGTGGGAGTCTTTTAAGGAACTATTGATAAGGCTGCAGGATAGGCATGTGCCTGTAAAAAGGAAAGATAGGAAAGGTAGGATTCGAGAGCCGTGGATAACCAGGGAAATTGAGGATCTGATTAAAATGAAAAGAGAGGCGTACGTTAAGTCCAGGCAACTGAAAACAGATGGAGCTCTGGAGGAATACAGAGAGAGTAGGAAAGATCTCAAACGGGGAGTTAGAAGGGCAAAAAGAGGTCACGAGATGTTCTTGGCAGGCAGGATTAAGGAGAATCCTAAGGCATTCTATTCATACGTTAGGAACAAAAGAGTTGTCAGGGAGAAAATCGGACCTCTCAGGGACAAAGGAGGGGAATTATGCTTAGAACCCAAGGGAATAAGGGAGATCCTAAATGAATACTTTGCATCGGTATTCACGAAGGAGAGGGGCGTGTTAACCGGGAGTGTCTCGGAGGGAGGTGTTGACCCGTTAGAGAAAATCTCCATTACAAGAGAGGAAGTGTTAGGTTTTTTAGGGAACATTAAAACTGACAAAGCCCCAGGGCCTGATGGCATCTATCCTCGACTGCTCAGGGAGACGAGAGGTGAAATTGCTGGGCCTCTGACGGAAATCTTTGTCGCTTCTTTGGACACGGGTAAGGTCCCTGAGGATTGGAGGATAGCGAATGTGGTCCCGTTGTTTAAGAAGGGTAGCAGGGATAACCCAGGAAATTATAGGCCGGTGAGCTTGACGTCCGTGGTAGGGAAGTTGTTGGAGAGGATTCTTAGAGACAGGATGTATGTGCATTTAGAACGGAACAATCTCATTAGTGACAGACAGCATGGTTTTGTAAGAGGGAGGTCGTGCCTTACAAATTTGGTGGAGTTTTTTGAGGAAGTGACAAAAACGGTTGATGAAGGAAGGGCCGTGGATGTCGTCTATATGGATTTCAGTAAGGCATTTGACAAAGTCCCACATGGCAGGTTGGTTAAGAAGGTTAAGGCTCATGGGATACAAGGAGAAGTGGCTAGATGGGTGGAGAACTGGCTTGGCCATAGGAGACAGAGGGTAGTGGTCGAAGGGTCTTTTTCCGGCTGGAGGTCTGTGACCAGTGGTGTTCCGCAGGGCTCTTTACTGGGACCTCTGCTATTTGTGATATATATAAATGATTTGGAAGAAGGTGTAACTGGTGTAATCAGCAAGTTTGCGGATGACACGAAGATGGCTGGAATTGCGGATAGCGAAGAGCATTGTCGGGCAATACAGCAGGATATAGATAGGCTGGAAAATTGGGCGGAGAGGTGGCAGATGGAATTTAATCCAGATGAATGCGAAGTGATGCATTTTGGAAGAAATAATGTAGGGAGGAGTTATACAATAAATGGCAGAGTCATCAGGAGTATAGAAACACAGAGGGACCTAGGTGTGCAAGTCCACAAATCCTTGACGGTGGCAACACAGGTGGAGAAGGTGGTGAAGAAGGCATATGGTATGCTTGCCTTTATAGGACGGGGTATAGAGTATAAAAGCTGGAGTCCGATGATGCAGCTGTATAGAACGCTGGTTAGGCCACATTTGGAGTACTGCGTCCAGTTCTGGTCGCCGCACTACCAGAAGGACGTGGAGGCATTGGAGAGAGTGCAGAGAAGGTTTACCAGGATGTTGCCTGGTATGGAGGGTCTTAGCTATGAGGAGAGATTGGGTAGACTGGGGTTGTTCTCCTTGGAAAGACGGAGAATGAGGGGAGATCTAATAGAGGTATATAAGATTATGAAGGGTATAGATAGGGTGAACAGTGGGAAGCTTTTTCCCAGGTCGGAGGTGACGATCACGAGGGGTCACGGGCTCAAGCTGAGAGGGGCGAAGTATAACTCAGACATCAGAGGGACTTTTTTACACAGAGGGTGGTGGGGGACTGGAATGCGCTGCCAAGTAGGGTGGTGGAGGCAGGCACGCTGACATTGTTTAAGACTTACCTGGATAGTCACATGAGCAGCCTGGGAATGGAGGGATACAAACGATTGGTCTAGTTGGACCAAGGAGCGGCACAGGCTTGGAGGGCCGAAGGGCCTGTTTCCTGTGCTGTACTGTTCTTTGTTCTTTGAGTGAGTGCCGCACTGTCAGAGGGTCAGTACTGAGGGAGTGCCGCACTGTCAGAGAGTCAGTACTGAGGGAGCGCAACACTGTCAGAGGGTCAGTACTGGGGGAGCGCTGCACTGTCAGAGGGTCAGTGCTGAGGGAGTGCCGCACTGTCAGAGGGTCAGTACTGAGGGAGTGCCGCACTGTCAGAGAGTCAGTACTGAGGGAGCGCAACACTGTCAGAGAGTCAGTACTGGGGGAGCGCAACACTGTCGGAGGGTCAGTACTGAGGGAGTGCCGCACTGTCAGAGAGTCAGTACTGAGGGAGCGCAACACTGTCAGAGGGTCAGTACTGAGGTAGTGCCGCACTGTCAGTGGGTCAGTGCCGAGGGAGTGCCGCACTGTCAGAGGGTCAGTACTGAGGGAGTGCCGCACTGTCAGAGGGTCAGTGCTGAGGGAGTGCCGCACTGTCAGAGGGTCAGTACTGAGGGACTGCCGCACTGTCGGAGGGTCGGGACTGAGGGAGTGCCGCACTGTCAGGGCGTCAGGACTGAGGGAGTGTCGCACTGTCAGAAGGTCAGTACTGAGGGAGTGCTGCACTGTCAGAGAGTCAGTACTGAGGGAGTGCCTCACTGTCAGAGAGTCAGTACTGAGGGAGTGCCGCACTGTCAGAGGGTCAGTGCTGGGGGAGCGCCACACTGTCAGAGGGTCAGTACTGGGGGAGCGCCGCACTGTCAGTGGGTCAGTGCTGAGGGAGTGCCGCACTGTCAGAGGGTCAGTACTGATGGAGTGCCGCACTGTCAGAGGGTCAGTGCTGAGGGAGTGCCGCACTGTCAGAGGGTCAGTGCTGAGGGAGTGCCGCACTGTCAGAGGGACAGTGCTGGGGGAGTGCCGCACTGTCAGAGGGTCAGTGCTGGGGGAGTGCCGCATTGTCAGAGGGTCAGTGCTGGGGGAGTGCTGCATTGTCAGAGGGTCAGTACTGAGGGAGTGCCGCACTGTCAGAGGGTCAGTGCTGAGGGAGTGCCGCACTGTCAGAGGGTCAGTGCTGAGGGAGTTCCGTACTGTCAGAGGGTCAGTGCTGAGGGAGTGCCGCACTGTCAGAGGGTCAGTGCTGAGGGGGTGCCGCACTGTCAGAGGGTCAGTGCTGAGGGGGTGCCGCACTGTCAGAGGGTGAGTGCTGAGGGAGTGCCGCACTGTCAGAGGGTCAGTGCTGAGGGAGTGCCGCACTGTCAGAGGGTCAGTACGGAGGGAGTGCCGCACTGTCAGAGGGTCAGTGCTGAGGGAGTGCCACACTGTCAGAGGGTCAGTGCTAAGGGAGTGCCGCATTGTCAGAGGGTCAGTACTGAGGGAGTGCCGCACTGTCAGAGGGTGAGTGCTGGGGGAGTGCCGCACTGTCAGAGGGTCAGTACTGAGGGAGTGCTGCACTGTCAGAGGGTGAGTGCTGGGGGAGTGCCACACTGTCAGAGGGTCAGTACTGAGGGAGTGCCGCACTGTCAGAGGGTCAGTGCTGAGGGAGTGCCGCACTGTCAGAGGGTCAGTGCTGAGGGAGTGCCGCACTGTCAGAGGGTCAGTGCCGAGGTTGAGGCCGCACTGTCAGAGGGTTAGTACCGAGGGAGTGCTGCACTGTCAGAGGGTCAGTGCTGGGGGAGTGCCGCAGTGTCAGAGGGTCAGTACTGAGGGAGTGCCATACTGTCAGAGGGTCAGTACTGAGGGAGTGCCGCACTGTCAGAGGGTCAGTGCTGAGGGAGTGCCGCACTGTCAGAGGGTCAGTACTGAGGGAGTGCCGCACTGTCAGAGGGTCAGTACTGAGGGAGTGCCGCACTGTCAGAGGGTCAGTGCTGAAGGAGTGCCGCACTGTCAGAGGGTCAGTGCTGAGGGAGTGCCGCACTGTCAGAGGGTCAGTGCTGAGGGAGTGCCGCAGTGTCAGAGGGTCAGTACTGAGGGAGCGCAACACTGTCAGAGGGTCAGTACTGAGGTAGTGCCGCACTGTCAGTGGGTCAGTGCCGAGGGAGTGCCGCACTGTCAGAGGGTCAGTACTGAGGGAGTGCCGCACTGTCAGAGGGTCAGTACTGAGGGAGTGCCGCACTGTCAGAGGGTCAGTGCTGAGGGAGTGCCGCACTGTCAGAGGGTCAGTACTGAGGGAGTGCCGCACTGTCGGAGGGTCGGGACTGAGGGAGTGCCGCACTGTCAGGGCGTCAGTACTGAGGGAGTGTCGCACTGTCAGAGGGTCAGTACTGAGGGAGTGCTGCACTGTCAGAGAGTCAGTACTGAGGGAGTGCCTCACTGTCAGAGAGTCAGTACTGAGGGAGTGCCGCACTGTCAGAGGGTCAGTGCTGGGGGAGCGCCACACTGTCAGAGGGTCAGTACTGGGGGAGCGCCGCACTGTCAGTGGGTCAGTGCTGAGGGAGTGCCGCACTGTCAGAGGGTCAGTACTGATGGAGTGCCGCACTGTCAGAGGGTCAGTGCTGAGGGAGTGCCGCACTGTCAGAGGGTCAGTGCTGAGGGAGTGCCGCACTGTCAGAGGGACAGTGCTGGGGGAGTGCCGCACTGTCAGAGGGTCAGTGCTGGGGGAGTGCTGCATTGTCAGAGGGTCAGTGCTGGGGGAGTGCTGCATTGTCAGAGGGTCAGTACTGAGGGAGTGCCGCACTGTCAGAGGGTCAGTGCTGAGGGAGTGCCGCACTGTCAGAGGGTCAGTGCTGAGGGAGTTCCGTACTGTCAGAGGGTCAGTGCTGAGGGAGTGCCGCACTGTCAGAGGGTCAGTGCTGAGGGGGTGCCGCACTGTCAGAGGGTGAGTGCTGAGGGAGTGCCGCACTGTCAGAGGGTCAGTGCTGAGGGAGTGCCGCACTGTCAGAGGGTCAGTACGGAGGGAGTGCCGCACTGTCAGAGGGTCAGTGCTGAGGGAGTGCCACACTGTCAGAGGGTCAGTGCTAAGGGAGTGCCGCATTGTCAGAGGGTCAGTACTGAGGGAGTGCCGCACTGTCAGAGGGTGAGTGCTGGGGGAGTGCCGCACTGTCAGAGGGTCAGTACTGAGGGAGTGCTGCACTGTCAGAGGGTGAGTGCTGGGGGAGTGCCACACTGTCAGAGGGTCAGTACTGAGGGAGTGCCGCACTGTCAGAGGGTCAGTGCTGAGGGAGTGCCGCACTGTCAGAGGGTCAGTGCTAAGGGAGTGCCGCACTGTCAGAGGGTCAGTGCCGAGGTTGAGGCCGCACTGTCAGAGGGTTAGTACCGAGGGAGTGCTGCACTGTCAGAGGGTCAGTGCTGGGGGAGTGCCGCAGTGTCAGAGGGTCAGTACTGAGGGAGTGCCATACTGTCAGAGGGTCAGTACTGAGGGAGTGCCGCACTGTCAGAGGGTCAGTGCTGAGGGAGTGCCGCACTGTCAGAGGGTCAGTACTGAGGGAGTGCCGCACTGTCAGAGGGTCAGTACTGAGGGAGTGCCGCACTGTCAGAGGGTCAGTGCTGAAGGAGTGCCGCACTGTCAGAGGGTCAGTGCTGAGGGAGTGCCGCACTGTCAGAGGGTCAGTGCTGAGGGAGTGCCGCAGTGTCAGAGGGTCAGTACTGAGGGAGTGCCGCACTGTCAGAGGGTCAGTGCTGGGGGAGTGTCGCACTGTCAGAGGGTGAGTGCTGTGGGAGTGCTGCACTGTCAGAGGGTGAGTGCTGGAGGAGTGCCGCACTGTCAGAGGGTCAGCGCTGAGGGAGTGCTGCACTGTCAGAGGGTGAGTGCTGGGGGAGTGCTGCACTGTCAGAGGGTGAGTGCTGGGGGAGGGCTGCACTGTCAGAGGGTGAGTGCTGGGGGAGTCTCGCACTGTCAGAGCGTCAGTGCTGAGGGAGTGCCGCACTGTCAGAGGGTCAGTGCTGGGGGAGTGCAGCACTGTCAGAGGGTCAGTGCTGAGGGAGTGCCGCACTGTCAGAGGGTCAGTGCTGAGGGAGTGCCGCACTGTCAGAGGGTCAGTACTGAGGGAGTGCCGCACTGTCAGAGGGTGAGTGCTGAGGGAGTGCCGCACTGTCAGAGGGTCAGTACTGAGGGAGTGCCGCACTGTCAGAGGGTGAGTGCTGAGGGAGTGCCGCACTGTCAGGGGGTCAGTGCTGAGGGAGTGTCGCACTGTCAGAGGGTCAGTACTGAGGGAGTGCCGCACTGTCAGAGGGTGAGTGCTGGGGGAGTGCCGCACTGTCAGAGGGTGAGTGCTGAGGGAGTGCCGCACTGTCAGAGGGTCAGTGCTGGGGGAGTGCCGCACTGTCAGAGGGTGAGTGCTGGGGGAGTGTCGCACTGTCAGAGGGTCAGTGCTGAGGGAGTGCCGCACTGTCAGTGGGTCAGTGCTGGGGGAGTGCAGCACTGTCAGAGGGTCAGTGATGAGGGAGTGCCGCACTGTCAGAGGGTCAGTGCTGAGGGAGTGCCGCACTGTCAGAGGGTCAGTACTGAGGGAGTGCTGCACTGTCAGAGGGTCAGTACTGAGGGAGTGCCGCACTGTCAGAGGTTGAGTGCTGAGGGAGTGCTGCACTGTCAGAGGGTCAGTACTGAGGGAGTGTCGCACTGTCAGAGTGTGAGTGCTGAGGGAGTGCTGCACTGTCAGAGGGTCAGTACTGAGGGAGTGCCGCACTGTCAGAGGGTCAGTGCTGAGGGAGTGCCGCACTGTCAGAGGGTCAGTACTGAGTGAGTGCCGCACTGTCAGAGGGTCAGTACTGAGGGAGTGCCGCACTGTCAGAGGGTCAGTACTGAGGGAGTGCTGCACTGTCAGAGGGTCAGTACTGAGGGAGTGCCGCACTGTCAGAGGGTCAGTGCTGAGGGAGTGCCGCACTGTCAGAGGGTCAGTACTGAGTGAGTGCCGCAGTGTCAGAGGGTCAGTACTGAGTGAGTGCCGCACTGTCGGAGGGTCAGTTCTGGGGGAGTGCCGCACTGTCGGAGGGTCAGTGCTGAGGGAGTGCCGCACTGTCGGAGGGTCAGTACTGAGGGAGTGCCGTACTGTCGGAGGGTCAGTACTGAGTGAGTGCCACACTGTCGGAGGGTCAGTACTGAGGGAGTGCCGTACTGTTGGAGGGTCAGTACTGAGTGAGTGCCACACTGTCAGAGGGTCAGTACTGAGCGAGTGCCGCACTGTCAGAGGGTCAGTACTGAGTGAGTGCCGCACTGTCGGAGGGTCAGTGCTGGGGGAGTGCCGCACTGTCGGAGGGACAGTGCTGAGGGAGTGCCACACTGTCGGAGGGTCAGTACTGAGGGAGTGCCGTACTGTCGGAGGGTCAGTACTGAGTGAGTGCCACACTGTCGGAGGGTCAGTACTGAGGGAGTGCCGCACTGTCGGAGGGTCAGTACTGAGGGAGTGCCGCACTGTCGGAGGGTCAGTACTGAGGGAGTGCCGTACTGTCGGAGGGTCAGTACTGAGTGAGTGCCACACTGTCGGAGGGTCAGTACTGAGGGAGTGCCGCACTGTCAGAGGGTCAGTACTGAGGGAGTGCCGTACTGTTGGAGGGTCAGTACTGAGTGAGTGCCACACTGTCAGAGGGTCAGTACTGAGCGAGTGCCGCACTGTCAGAGGGTCAGTACTGAGTGAGTGCCGCACTGTCGGAGGGTCAGTGCTGGGGGAGTGCCGCACTGTCGGAGGGACAGTGCTGAGGGAGTGCCACACTGTCGGAGGGTCAGTACTGAGGGAGTGCCGTACTGTCGGAGGGTCAGTACTGAGTGAGTGCCACACTGTCGGAGGGTCAGTACTGAGGGAGTGCCGCACTGTCGGAGGGTCAGTACTGAGGGAGTGCCGCACTGTCAGAGGGTCAGTACTGAGGGAGTGCCGCACTGTCAGAGGGTCAGTACTGAGGGAGTGCCGCACTGTCAGAGGGTCAGTACTGAGGGAGTGCTGCACTGTCAGAGGGTCAGTACTGAGGGAGTGCCGCACTGTCAGAGGGTCAGTGCTGAGGGAGTGCCGCACTGTCAGAGGGTCAGTACTGAGTGAGTGCCGCAGTGTCAGAGGGTCAGTACTGAGTGAGTGCCGCACTGTCGGAGGGTCAGTTCTGGGGGAGTGCCGCACTGTCGGAGGGTCAGTGCTGAGGGAGTGCCGCACTGTCGGAGGGTCAGTACTGAGGGAGTGCCGTACTGTCGGAGGGTCAGTACTGAGTGAGTGCCACACTGTCGGAGGGTCAGTACTGAGGGAGTGCCGTACTGTTGGAGGGTCAGTACTGAGTGAGTGCCACACTGTCAGAGGGTCAGTACTGAGCGAGTGCCGCACTGTCAGAGGGTCAGTACTGAGTGAGTGCCGCACTGTCGGAGGGTCAGTGCTGGGGGAGTGCCGCACTGTCGGAGGGACAGTGCTGAGGGAGTGCCACACTGTCGGAGGGTCAGTACTGAGGGAGTGCCGTACTGTCGGAGGGTCAGTACTGAGTGAGTGCCACACTGTCGGAGGGTCAGTACTGAGGGAGTGCCGCACTGTCGGAGGGTCAGTACTGAGGGAGTGCCGCACTGTCGGAGGGTCAGTACTGAGGGAGTGCCGTACTGTCGGAGGGTCAGTACTGAGTGAGTGCCACACTGTCGGAGGGTCAGTACTGAGGGAGTGCCGCACTGTCAGAGGGTCAGTACTGAGGGAGTGCCGTACTGTTGGAGGGTCAGTACTGAGTGAGTGCCACACTGTCAGAGGGTCAGTACTGAGCGAGTGCCGCACTGTCAGAGGGTCAGTACTGAGTGAGTGCCGCACTGTCGGAGGGTCAGTGCTGGGGGAGTGCCGCACTGTCGGAGGGACAGTGCTGAGGGAGTGCCACACTGTCGGAGGGTCAGTACTGAGGGAGTGCCGTACTGTCGGAGGGTCAGTACTGAGTGAGTGCCACACTGTCGGAGGGTCAGTACTGAGGGAGTGCCGCACTGTCGGAGGGTCAGTACTGAGCGAGTGCCGCACTGTCAGAGGGTCAGTACTGAGGGAGTGCCGCACTGTCAGAGGGTCAGTACTGAGGGAGTGCCGCACTGTCAGAGGGTCAGTACTGAGGGAGTGCCGCACTGTCAGAGGGTCAGTACTGAGGGAGCGCCGCACTGTCAGAGGGTCAGTACTGAGGGAGTGCCGCACTGTCAGAGGGTCAGTGCTGAGGGAGTGCCGCACTGTCAGAGGGTCAGTACTGAGGGAGCGCCGCACTGTCAGAGGGTCAGTACTGAGGGAGCGCCGCACTGTCAGAGGGTCAGTACTGAGGGAGTGCCGCACTGTCAGAGGGTCAGTACTGAGGGAGTGCTGCACTGTCAGAGGGTCAGTACTGAGGGAGTGTCGCACTGTCAGAGGGTCAGTACTGAGGGAGTGCTGCACTGTCAGAGGGTCAGTACTGAGGGAGTGCCGCACTGTCAGAGGGTCAGTACTGAGGGAGTGCTGCACTGTCAGAGGGTCAGTCCTGAGGGAGTGTCGCACTGTCAGAGGGTCAGTACTGAGGGAGTGCCGCACTGTCAGAGGGTCAGTACTGAGGGAGTGCTGCACTGTCAGAGGGTCAGTACTGAGGGAGTGCCGCACTGTCAGAGGGTCAGTGCTGAGGGAGTGCCGCACTGTCAGAGGGTCAGTACTGAGGGAGTGCCGCACTGTCAGAGGGTCAGTACTGAGGGAGTGCTGCACTGTCAGAGGGTCAGTGCTGAGGGAGTGCTGCACTGTCAGAGGGTCAGTGCTGAGGGAGCGCCGCACTGTCAGAGGGTCAGTGCTGAGGGAGCGCCGCACTGTCAGAGGGTCAGTGCTGAGGGTGTGCCGCACTGTCAGAGGGTCAGTGCTGAGGGAGTGCTGCACTGTCAGAGGGTCAGTACTGAGGGAGTGCCGCACTGTCAGAGGGTCAGTACTGAGGGAGTGCTGCACTGTCAGAGGGTCAGTACTGAGGGAGTGCTGCGCTGTCAGAGGGTCAGTACTGAGGGAGTGCCGCACTGTCAGAGGGTCAGTACTGAGGGAGTGCCGCACTGTCAGAGGGTCAGTACTGAGGGAGTGCCGCACTGCCAGAGGGTCAGTGCTGAGGGAGTGCCGCACTGTCAGAGGGTCAGTACTGAGGGAGTGCCGCACTGTCAGAGGGTCAGTGCTGAGGGAGTGCCGCACTGTCAGAGGGTCAGTACTGAGGGAGTGCCGCACTGTCAGAGGGTCAGTACTGAGGGAGTGCCGCACTGTCAGAGGGTCAGTGCTGAGGGAGTGCCGCACTGTCAGAGGGTCAGTGCTGAGGGAGTGCCGCACTGTCAGAGGGTCAGTGCTGAGGGAGTGCCGCACTGTCAGAGGGTCAGTGCTGAGTGAGTGCCGCACTGTCAGAGGGTCAGTGCTGAGTGAGTGCCGCACTGTCAGAGGGTCAGTGCTGAGTGAGTGCCGCACTGTCAGAGGGTCAGTGCTGAGTGAGTGCCGCACTGTCAGAGGGTCAGTGCTGAGGGAGTGCCGCACTGTCAGAGGGTCAGTGCTGAGTGAGTGCCGCACTGTCAGAGGGTCAGTGCTGAGTGAGTGCCACACTGTCAGAGGGTCAGTGCTGAGGGAGTGCCGCACTGTCAGAGGGTCAGTGCTGAGTGAGTGCCGCACTGTCAGAGGGTCAGTGCTGAGGGAGTGCCGCACTGTCAGAGGGTCAGTACTGAGGGAGTGCCGCACTGTCAGAGGGTCAGTACTGAGGGAGTGCCGCACTGTCAGAGGGTCAGTACTGAGGGAGTGCCGCACTGTCAGAGGATCAGTACTGAGGGAGTGCCACACTGTCAGAGGGTCAGTACTGAGGGAGTGCCACACTGTCAGAGGGTCAGTACTGAGGGAGTGCCGCACTGTCAGAGGATCAGTACTGAGGGAGTGCCGCACTGTCAGAGGGTCAGTACTGAGGGAGTGCCGCACTGTCAGAGGGTCAGTACTGAGGGAGTGCTGCACTGTCAGAGGGTCAGTACTGAGGGAGTGCCGCACTGTCAGAGGGTCAGTACTGAGGGAGTGCCGCACTGTCAGAGGGTCAGTACTGAGGGAGTGCCGCACTGTCAGAGGGTCAGTACTGAGGGAGTGCCGCACTGTCAGAGGGTCAGTACTGAGGGAGTGCCGCACTGTCAGAGGGTCAGTACTGAGGGAGTGCCGCACTGTCAGAGGGTCAGTACTGAGGGAGTGCCGCACTGTCAGAGGGTCAGTACTGAGGGAGTGCCGCACTGTCAGAGGGTCAGTACTGAGGGAGTGCCGCACTGTCAGAGGGTCAGTACTGAGGGAGTGCCGCACTGTCAGAGGGTCAGTGCTGAGGGAGTGCCGCACTGTCAGATGGTCAGTGCTGAGGGAGTGCCACACTGTCAGAGGGTCAGTACTGAGGGAGTGCCACACTGTCAGAGGGTCAGTACTGAGGGAGTGCCGCACTGTCAGAGGGTCAGTGCTGAGGGAGTGCCGCACTGTCAGATGGTCAGTGCTGAGGGAGTGCCACACTGTCAGAGGGTCAGTACTGAGGGAGTGCCGCACTGTCAGAGGGTCAGTACTGAGGGAGTGCCGCACTGTCAGAGGGTCAGTGCTGAGGGAGTGCCGCACTGTCAGATGGTCAGTGCTGAGGGAGTGCCACACTGTCAGAGGGTCAGTACTGAGGGAGTGCCGCACTGTCAGAGGGTCAGTACTGAGGGAGTGCCGCACTGTCAGAGGGTCAGTGCTGAGGGAGTGCCGCACTGTCAGATGGTCAGTGCTGAGGGAGTGCCACACTGTCAGAGGGTCAGTACTGAGGGAGTGCCGCACTGTCAGAGGGTCAGTGCTGAGGGAGTGCCGCACTGTCAGATGGTCAGTGCTGAGGGAGTGCCACACTGTCAGAGGGTCAGTACTGAGGGAGTGCCGCACTGTCAGAGGGTCAGTACTGAGGGAGTGCCGCACTGTCAGAGGGTCAGTACTGAGGGAGTGCTGCACTGTCAGAGGGTCAGTACTGAGGGAGTGCCGCACTGTCAGAGGGTCAGTGCTGAGGGAGTGCCGCACTGTCAGAGGGTCAGTGCTGAGGGAGTGCCACACTGTGACGAGGTGATTACTAATCCCTGTTAAGTGGTGCAATGAGAAGTAAATTATTATTCAGATGGAGATGGTGATTGGTTGTTTATTGACAAGGCAGCCAATTGCAATGCTGGTGGTACACCGGGTATCACAGAGTCTGCCAAAGCTGCACTTACCCTGGAAGGAAGCAGAGGGCGGTGAACTCTGTGCCACGGGGGCATTCTGCAGAGGTGATTGGCTCTCTGGAGATTGGGACTCTGTGTGCTGCTGTCCTGTTACAGGAAAACACAATGTGTTAGTCTGAAGTATCTGCCCAGGATGCTTGAGGTGTAACTCGGATTGCCATGAACACACTGCACAACACACTGATTAACCAACCATAAAACACCTTCCAAACGCAGCTCTAACCATCCCTGATCGAGCGGGTCAGTGTGTACATGCCTGAGAAAGAACAACATCTGTAACTACTGCACTGAAGGAAAGGTGGAAGCTTTTTGTCTGGCACTCATCAGGACGCTTTGCAAAAATGTCAATATTAGGGGAAAACAACAGGTTATATCCTGAATGAGATGAGAATGCTGATTGGTGGAGGTGTTGCCATGGAGAATGAACCTGTTGGTGATGATGGACAGTTAACTGTCACACATCATTTGAAATTTAAACCAGGCGACTTGACCTTGATTGGTTAAAGTGTTGCCCTGAGGAACGAGTCAGCGAGTGGCTGCCACTTGTTTTGTTTAGCTGCCGTGTGATATGGGTGACGGGGTTAGTCCTCACAGATCACTGTCCCCGTGGATGTACCGACTGCCCAGGACACACTGAAGTGATATCCCTTTGGACCCCATCATATCTGTGACTCCTTCAGCATCATTGTTACAACCAGTTTGGAGTTTTTCCACAGACACAGTGAAGGATTCCTCCATATTTGTGAAGACCGTACAAGGCTTGCCAATCAATAGCAGTGCTGTGGTCATGTGCTCACTCTCACGATGCTTGCACTATTCACCAACGTTCCCCCTCGGAAGCCATAGATACTTGTACTGCAGTGCGATATTCTAATGATCAGACCAACCAGCAACGCATGAATTAGCATTCATTGAACTTATGAACTCTGTTGAGTTCAGTTTTAACGACACCATGTATAATTTTTAAAAATTCATTTGCAGGATGTGAGAATTGTTGGCTGGGCCAGAATTTATTACCCATCCCGTATTGCCCTGAACTGATTGGCTTGCTCGACCATTTCAGAGAGCAGTTAAGAGTCAACCACATTGCTGTGGGTCTGGAGTCACATGTAGGCCAGACCGGGTAAGGACGGCAGATTTCCTTAATGAACCAGATGGGTTTCTGCAACAATCAGTGATAGTTTCCATGGTTACCATTACAGAGATTAGCTTTATAATTCCAGATTTATTAATTGAGTTGAGATTTAATTGCCATGGTGGGATTTGAACTCGTGCCCCCAGTCCATTAGTCTACGTTATTGGATCACTAGTTCAATGACATTATCAGTACACCACATCTCTCCAAGTCTGCCCAGATAGAAGGTGTAGCCATGGATTCCCCTCGGTCCGGACCTCACAACACACCTTTGTTTGGTTCAATAAGAAATGTATCTTTGATGGAATGAAATCTAACTTCCTACTCTGTATTTTCCAATATGTGGATGATACGTTTGTTCATAGAATCATAGAATCCTACAGTGCAGAAGGAGGCCATTCGGCCCATCGAGTCTGCACCTACCACAATCCCACCCAGGCCCTATCCCTGTAACCCCATGTATTTACCCTAGCTCATCCCCCTGACACTAAGGGTCAATTTAGCATGGCCAATCCACCTAACCCGCACCTCTTTGGACTGTGGGAGGAAACCGGAGCACCCGGAGGAAACCCACACAGACACGGGGAGAACGTGCAGGCTCCACACAAACAGTGACCCAAGCCGGGAATTGAACCTGGGTCTCTGGAGCTGTGAGGCAGCAGTGCTAACCACTGTGCCACCCCAATTATATTTAAATCTGCAGCAGCATGGAATAATTTCCTCACAGGTCTTAATGGGCTCCATGCTGCGCTCAAATTCACCTTTGAAATGGAACAGTCAAGTGAACTCCCTTTTCTTGATGTACCAGTGCTTGTTTTACTTTATTCTCCATTCTGATCCTGTTTGATGCTTGTCTATGCTTCACCCATCATCTACTTTTGCTTTTGACTTTTCCACTCCCTGTTACTACTTTTGGCACTGACCTCCGGGGGGGCACTGACCTCCGGGGGGGCACTGACCTCCGGGGGGGCACTGACCTCCGGGGGGGCACTGACCTCCGGGGGGGCACTGACCTCCGGGGGGGCACTGACCTCCGGGGGGGCACTGACCTCCGGGGGGGCACTGACCTCCGGGGGGGCACTGACCTCCGGGGGGGCACTGACCTCCGGGGGGGCACTGACCTCCGGGGGGGCACTGACCTCCGGGGGGGCACTGACCTCCGGGGGGGCACTGATCTGCGGCGGCACGGTAGCACAGTGGTTAGCACTGCTGCTTCACAGCTCCAGGGACCTGGGTTCAAATCCCGGCTCCGGTCACTGTCTGTGTGGAGTTTGCACATTCTCCTCGTGTCGACGTGGGTTTCCTCCGGGTGCTCCGGTTTCCTCCCACGGTCTGAAGATGTGCGGGCTTGGTTGATTGGCCAAGCTAAATTGCCCCTTAGCGATCCGGGATGCATAGGTTAGAAGGATTAGTGGGTAAATATGTAGGGATATGGGGATAGGACCTGGGTGGGATTGTGGTTGGTGCAGACTCGATGGGCCAAATGGCCTCTTTCTGCACTGTAGGATTCTATGACCTCCGGGGGGCACTGACCTCCGGGGGCACTGACTGACCTCCAGGGGGCACCCAAATGTGGTGGCACTGACCTGTGGTGGCACTGACTGGCAGGTGACGCTGGGTGAAGGCCTCCAGCTGTTTTTCCAGCTGCTCTGACAGTTCTCTTGTAGCTGGTGTCAGTTTGTTCAGGTGCTCTGGGACCTCTGACTGGGCAGCTGGAGCTAAGCGACAGTCCGGAGCCATCTTCAATGTTTGCAACCCCTGATGAGACGTGAAGAGAGAAAACACAAGTGTGATTGGTCAGAGTGCAGTCATACAGATAAAGAATCATCACCAATCGAATGATTCACCCCCAGAACAGAGTGAACTGAAGCAGAATTATAGCCCAACAACAACTCCTCCTGCCTTTGTGTAGCAGTTTTTATAACCCAACAACAACTCCTCCTGCCTTTGTGTAGCAGCTTTTATAACCCAACAACAACTCCTCCTGCCTTTGTGTAGCAGCTTTTATAACCCAACAACAACTCCTCCTGCCTTTGTGTAGCAACCTTTTGGAATAAATATTTCATCGAATCACTGAGCAGAGGGAGGCCATTTGGCCCATTGAGTCTGACTGGCCTATGAAGGAATATTCTATCCAGTCCCGTTCCCCTCACTTATCCCTGTAACCTTGCACATTCTTTCTTTTCAGATATCTATCCAATCCCATTTTGAATAGAGTCATAGACTTGATCAAACCTGCATCCAGCAGCCCCTCAGGAAGTTTATTCCAGACACCAATCACCCTCTGGATGAAAACATTTTTCTTCACAGCTCCCCAGGGTGGAAGAGTCAATTACTAGGTTTAAGGTGCCCCCATAAACCTATGCCCCCTAGTTTAAGGAGATGTAGTAGGCAAATCTTTTACACAGAGGGTGGTGGGTGCCTGGAACTCGCTGCCGGGGCACGCAGATACAATAGTGACCTTTAAGGGGCGTCTTGACAAATACATGAATAGGATGGGGTTGAGGGATATGGTCCCCGGAAGGGTAGGGGGTTTTAGTTAAGTCGGGCAGCATGGTCGGTGCAGGCTTGGAGGGCCGAAGGGCCTGTTCCTGTGCTGTAATTTTCTTTGTTCTTATCATTTCTACTCCCTTTGCCCATTATTTTGAATCTGTGCCCTCCAGTTCTTGATATACTCTTGGAAGGGTGCAGTTTCTCACTATTTACCCTGTCCATATCGCTCAGCATTTTGAATATCTTAATCAAGCCTCCTCTCCCAGTTCCTCTTGCTAAGGAAACATAGAACATAGAACAGTACAGCACAGAACAGGCCCTTCGGCCCACGATGTTGTGCCGAGCTTTATCTGAAACCAAGATCAAGCTATCCCACTCCCTATCATCCTGGTGTGCTCCATGTGCCTATCCAATAACCACTTAAATGTTCCTAAAGTGTCTGACTCCACTATCACTGCAGGCAGTCCATTCCACACCCCAACCACTCTCTGCGTAAAGAACCTACCTCTGATATCCTTCCTATATCTCCCACCATGAACCCTATAGTTATGCCCCCTTGTAATAGCTCCATCCACCCGAGGAAATAGTCTTTGAACGTTCACTCTATCTATCCCCTTCATCATTTTATAAACCTCTATTAAGTCTCCCCTCAGCCTCCTCCGCTCCAGAGAGAACAGCCCTAGCTCCCTCAACCTTTCCTCATCAGACCTACCCTCCAAACCAGGCAGCATCCTGGTAAATCTCCTCTGCACCCTTTCCAGCGCTTCCACATCCTTCTTATAGTGAGGTGACCAGAACTGCACACAATATTCCAAATGTGGTCTCACCAGGGTCCTGTACAGTTGCAGCATAACCCCATGGCTCGTAAACTCCAACCCCCTGTTAATAAAAGCTAACACACTATAGGCCTTCTTCACAGCTCTATCCACTTGAGTGGCAACCTTTAGAGATCTGTGGATATGGACCTCAAGATCTCTTTGTTCCTCCACAGTCTTCAGAACCCTACCTTTGACCCTGTAATCCACATTTAAATTTGTCCTACCAAAATGAATCACCTCACATTTATCACCTCACAAAGCAGATTTAACCTCTCCGACCTATCCTCATAGCTCCAGTATTTATCCTGGAATCACTCTTGTGAATCTCCTCTGTACTCTCCAATGCCTTCACATCCTTCCTCAAATATAGTGCCCAGAATGAGACACAGTGCTCTCGACGGGGCTTGACTAGTGTCTTAGACAAGTTCACCTTGCTGACCTTCTTGCTCTTATCCTCAATGTCCCTGTTAATAAAACCCAGAATACTATATGCTTCATTAACTGCTCCCTCAACATGCTCTGCCATCTTCAATGACTTACGTACTGATACACTGAGGTCCTGAGGTCCCCGAACCTCCTTTAGAGTTTCTCCCTTTGTTTTTTTAATATTCTGTCCAGTTTTCTGACCTGCCAGCCATATTTGCGTAATTATATACTATTTCTTTAAATTTGATACTTTCTTTAATGTTTTTACTACCTACAGATGGCATTTTCTTTCTCGTGTGAATGTATCTATTCTCTGATTTCTGAAATATCCCCTTAATGTCTGTCACTCCACCCTGCATTCACCGATTCCCTTAACCTCATTTATAGTTCACTGCAGCCACCTCAACTTTCATCCCTCCATTGTTGTCCTTATCAGTTGAGAGGACTTGCCTTAAACCCACTCTTCTCACCCTCAAATTGAATGTCAAATTCAATCATATTATGATCACTGCTACCTCGGGGTGCCTTCACTATGCAGTCGTTAATTTAAAACAACAATCATTTTATGGGACATGGGCCAGAATTTATTGCCCATCCCTAATTGCCCTTGAGAAGGTGGTGGTGAGCTGCCTTCTTGAATCGCTGCAGTCTATGTGCTGTAGACACACCCACTGTGCTGTTAGGGAGGGAATTCCCGGATTTTGACCCAGTGACTGTGAAGGAAGGGCGATATATTTCCAAGTCAGGATGGTGAGTGGCTCGGAGGGGAACCTCCAGGTGGTGGTGTCCCCCATGTGTCTGCTGCCCTTATCCTTCGAGATGGAAGTGAACGTGGGTTTGGAAGGTGCTGTCGAAGGAGCCTTGGTGAGTTCCTGCAGTGCATCTTGTGGATGGCTGTCACTATTTGTCAGTGATGGAGGGAGTGGACAACGTATATTTATTAGTGTCACAAGTAGGCTTACATTAACACTGCAATGAAGTTACTGTGAAATTCCCCGAGTCGCCACACTCCAGCTCCTGTTCGCGTTACACTGAGGGAGAATTTAGCATGGCCAATGAACCTAACCAGCACGTCTTTCGGACTGTGGGAGGAAACCGAGGCACCCGGAGGAAACCCACGCAGACACGGGGAGAACGTGCAAAGTCCGCACAGACAGTGACCCAAGCCAGGAATTGAACCCGGGTCCTTGGCGCTGTGAGACAGCAGAGCTAACCACTGTGTCACCGTGTGCCCCAATGTTTGTGCATGTGGTGCCAATCAAGCGAGCTGCTTTGTCTGGATGGTGTCGAGCTTCTTGAGTGTTGTTGGAGCCGCACCCATCCAGGCGAGTGGGGAGTATTCATTCCATCACACTCCTGGCTGATGCCATGTAGGTGGTGGACAGGCTTTGGGGAGTCAGGAGGTGAGGTACTCGCCACAGGATTCCCAGCCTCTGACCTGCTCCTGTAGCCACAGTATTTACACGGTGAGTCCAGGTGAGTTTCTGGTCAATGGCAACCCCAAGGATGTTGCAGAGTCAGTGTTTAACCATTTCACAGGAGCTCACCAATCAACTCCTTCAGCTGGTTATATCATAGAAACCCGACAGTGCAGAAAGAGGCCATTCGTCCCATCGAGTCTGCACCGACCACAATCCCACCCAGGCCCTACCCCCTTATCCCTACACATTTACCCGCTAATCCCTCTAACCCACGCATCTCAGGACACGAAGGAGCAATTTTAGCATGGCCAATCAACCTAACCCGGACATCTTTGGACTGTGGGAGGAAACCGGAGCACCCGGAGGAAACCCACGCAGACACGAGGAGAATGTGCAAACTCCACACAGACAGTGACCCAAGCCGGGAATCGAACTCGGGACCCTGGAGCTGTGAAGCAGCAGTGCTAACCCACTGCGCTACCGTGCCACCCCATCTGACACCCCACCAAATTACCATCTATTTTTATCATAATTCCAATTCCTTGCTTTGTCTCTGCATCCTTCACCTTTCCCCACGCCCCCTCACCCGCACACACCCCCTGACCCACACACACCCTTACCAAACACACCCCCTCACCCGCACACACCCCCTCACCCGCACACACCCCCTCACCCGCACACACCCCCTCACCCGCACACACCCCCTCACCCGCACACACCCCCTCACCCGCACACACCCCCTCACCCGCACACACCCCCTCACCCGCACACACCCCCTCACCCGCACACACCCCCTCACCCGCACACACCCCCCTCACCCGCACACACCCCCTCACCCGCACACACCCCCTCACCCGCACACAGCCCCTCACCCGCACACACCCCCTCACCCGCACACACCCCCCTCACCCGCACACACCCCCCTCACCCGCACACACCCCCCTCACCCGCACACACCCCCCTCACCCGCACACACCCCCCTCACCCGCACACACCCCCCTCACCCACACACACACCCC
>NW_027593293.1:0-35051 GCF_964213995.1 Mustelus asterias
GGCTGAGTTCCCCCCACCCCCCTCCCCCCCCCCCCACCCCACACCCTTCCCCTCCCCCCCCCCCACCCCACACTTCCCCCTCCACCCCCCCCCCACCCCACACTTCCCCCTCCACCCCCCCCCACCCCACACTTCCCCCTCCACCCCCCCCCACCCCACACTTCCCCTCCACCCCCCCCACCCACACTTCCCCCTCCACCCCCCCCCACCCCACACTTCCCCCTCCACCCCCCCACCCCCACACTTCCCCCTCCACCCCCCCCACCCCACACTTCCCCCTCCACCCCCCCCCACCCCACACTTCCCCCTCCACCCCCCCCACCCCACACTTCCCCCTCCACCCCCCCCACCCCACACTTCCCCCTCCACCCCCCCACCCCACACTTCCCCCTCCACCCCCCCACCCCACACTTCCCCCTCCACCCCACACTTCCCCCTCCCACCCCCCACCCCACACTTCCCCCTCCACCCCCCCCCCCCACACTTCCCCCTCCACCCCCCCCACACTTCCCCCTCCACCCCCCACCACACTTCCCCCTCCACCCCCCCCCCACACTTCCCCCTCCACCCCCCCCCCACACTTCCCCCTCCACCCCCCCCCCACACTTCCCCCTCCACCCCCCCCCACACTTCCCCCTCCACCCCCCCCCCACACTTCCCCCTCCACCCCCCCCCCACACTTCCCCCTCCACCCCCCCCCCACACTTCCCCCTCCACCCCCCCCACACTTCCCCCTCCACCCCCCCCACACTTCCCCCTCCACCCCCCCCCACACTTCCCCCTCCACCCCCCCCCACACTTCTCCCTCCACCCCCCCCACACTTCCCCCCCCCACAACTCCCCCTCCACCCCCCCCTTCACACCCCCCCCCCCCTTCACACTCCCCCCCCCCCCCCCTTCACACTCCCCCCCCCCCCCCCCCTTCACACTCCCCCCCCCCCCCTTCACACTCCCCCCCCCCCCCCCCCCTTCACACTCCCCCCCCCCCCTTCACACTCCCCCCCCCCCCCCCCCCCCTTCACACTCCCCCCCCCCCCCCTCACACTCCCCCCCCCCCCCCCCCTTCACACTCCCCTCCCCCCCCTTCACACTTCCCCCTCTGGCACCCAGACCCTCCAGCGTCTTTGAAAGGAATCATTTTATTCGACACCAAACTATCAAACAAAACATGAAGAAATTCTCGATGATAGATGAGGCAGCGTTCCGATGTTACCCTCGCCATCATCCTGGTTGTGAATATGTGGCTCCGTGAAAGCTCCAGTGACCAGGACGTGGTGACGATCAGGAAGTGCTCGGTGTGTCTGCCTCACAGTTCTCGTCTCCCCAGAGCTGCACGGCTCCCTGAGTGGCAGTGAGTAAGCAGGGTTCTGTGGGATGGTAGCTCAGTGACTGCACCACACCCTTCCCAACAGACAGAGTGACAGCGAGGGACCCCTGCAACCAACAAAGTACAACATGAAGAGCAAAACATCTAATCCACACGTCCCAAACAGCTTTACAAACACCAAATGTATCGCCTCATACTGTCAGAACCTGCTGGACAACCTGCACAGTAAGATCCCACAAAACAGCCACCTGATCATGACAGGGTCATCTGTTAGTTGAGAAATAACCTTTGGCTGGGACATGAGGTTAACTTCTCCTACTGCTCTCTGAAATCGTGATATCATATCTTAAACCCAGCTGAGAGAATCACAAGACAGCATCTCTGACTGCAGCAGTCCCTCGGCAAGGCCCTGGATTACCTTCCCAAACCTCGGAATTTAAATCCACCTCTGTGACTTGGAGATGAAAGAGCTGCCGGTATCATTCAGAATCTCCGGTGCTGATTCCCGAGTGCACGGTGTCTCATTCAACCCAATCCACTCACTGAATAGTTACATCACAGAAAGAGGCCATTTGTCTGGGTGTGTCTGTGCTGGCCCCTTTCAGAGCAGTTCACCCCTGACCCTGCATATTCTTCCTTTCCAGATAACAGCCTCATTCCCGACTGCCTTGATTGAAACTGCCTCCACCACACTCTCAGACAGTACATTCCAGATCCTAACCACTCGCTGTGTGAATCTGTCCCCACCACACTCTCAGACAGTACATTCCAGATCCTAACCACTCGCTGTGTGAATCTGTCTCCACCACACTCTCAGACAGTACATTCCAGATCCTAACCACTCGCTGTGTGAATCTGTCCCCACCACACTCTCAGACAGTACATTCCAGATCCTAACCACTCGCTGTGTGAATGTCTCCACCACACTCTCAGACAGTACATTCCAGATCCTAACCACTCGCTGTGTGAATGTCTCCACCACACTCTCAGACAGTACATTCCAGATCCTAACCACTCGCTGTGTGAATGTCTCCACCACACTCTCAGACAGTACATTCCAGATCCTAACCATTCGCTGTGTGAATCTGTCTCCACCACACTCTCAGACAGTACATTCCAGATCCTAACCACTCGCTGTGTGAAAAGGTTTCTCCTACTGTCACCATTACTTTAAATGTGTCATCTGTTTTTGAGCCTTCCACCAATGGGAACTGTTTCTCCTGATCCTGTCCAGATCCCCCATGATTTTGAATATTTCAATTAAATCCCTGCCCAATGGGGTCGCCTCAGGGTTTGGCACCAGAGGAATCTGGGTAATGACGTGTGGTGTTTCTGCTTACCTTGACCAGATCCCAGAAATAGACGCATCCATCCTCTGAACCGCTCACCACGTGTGTGTCGCACTCGTTGAAGCAACAATCCAGTTTGTATTCTGTGTTCTTGTGTCCCATATAACTGAAACAGAGTGAAGTTCGGATTCAGAGTCTGGCCAATGGGATTCAGTTCAGTCATCTGTCTTGTTGCTAGGGAACCACTCCAGGCCAATCACTGGGGAACAGAGAATAACTCCTGGCCAATCACTGGGGAAGGGGAATTTCTCCAGGCCAATCACTGGGAAGGGGACTCCCAGCCAATCACAAGCTGAATATGGGTGAGTGAAGGCTCCGGGTGCACAGTGTGGGATCTGGACGGTGGCAAGGTCTCCACTCACCGGCTAACTGGGTGTCGAGGAATCCCATCAGTTCAGGAATGGCACAGGAACCAGACTCGGAACTGTTCACCCAACGCATGACAGAAACAATTTTACAAAAGCCCTCACCTGATGCCCACTGACTATTGCAAGGTCTGCAAGACGTAACAGGCTACAAGATGAAGGTATGTAAGATCGCCGGCTCCAACGCACCCCTCCCTGATGAGTTCAATGCACTCTATGTTCGTTTTGAGCAAGAGGTCAGCGAGAGCATGTCCTCCACCCTGGAAGTCCTGGATGAACCTGTATCTGGGGTCACCATTGCAGAAGTCAGAGCAGCTTTCTTGAAGGTCAACCCAAGGAAAGAGACTGGCCTGGGTGGGGTACCCGGACGAGAACTCATCCTGCACGGATCAGCTGGCGGGGGTATTCACAAACATCTTCAACATCTCTTTACAACAATCTGAGGTCCCTATCTGCTTCAAAAAGATGACCATCATCCCAGTACCGAAGAAAAGCCAGGCAGCGTGCCTTAATGACAATCATCCAGTGGCTCTGACATCCATCATTATGAAGTGCTTCAAAAGGTTAGTCATGGCACAAATCAATTCCAGCCGTCCAGATTGCCTACAGTTAGCCAATCGCTGCAACAGGTCCACAGCAGATGCCATCTCCCTGGCCCTGCACTCAACCCTGGAACACCTAGATAACAAGGACACCTATGTCAGGCTCCTATTTATCGACTGCAGCTCAGCCTTCAACGCCATTATTCCCACGAAATTCATCTCCAAACTCCGTGGCCTGAGTCTCAGTTCCTCCCTCTGCGACTGGATCCTGAACTTCCTAACTCTCAGACCACAATCGGTAAGGATAGGCAACAACAACACCTCCACGATCATCCTCAACACCGGTGTCCCACAAGGCTGTGTTCTCAGCCCCTACTATACTCCTTGTACACCCATGACTGTGCGGCCAAATTCCCCTCCAATTCGATTTTCAAGTTTGCTGACAACACCACCGTAGTGGGTCGGATCTCAAACAATGATGAGACAGAGTACAGGAAAGAGATAGAGAATCTGGTGAACTGGTGCAGCAACAATAATCTCTCCCTCAATGTCAACAAAACGAAGGAGATTGTCATCGACTTCAGGAAGCGTAAAGGAGAACATGCCCCTGTCTACATCAATGGGGATGAAGTAGAAAGGGTCAAGAGCTTCAGGTTTTTAGGTGTCCAGATCACCAACAACCTGTCCTGGTCTCCCCATGCTGACACTATGGTTAAGAAAGCCCGTCAACACCTCTACTTTCTCAGAAAACTAAGCAAATTTGGCTTGTCCGCTACGACTCTTACCAACTTTTACGGATGCACCATAGAAAGCATTCTTTCTGGTTGTATCACAGCTTGGTATGTCTCCTGCTCTGCCCAAGACCACAAGAAACTACAAAAGGTCATGAATGATGCCCCGTCCATCACTCCCATCCATTGACTCTGACTACACTTCCCGCTGCCTCAAAAGCAGCCAGCATAATCAAGGACCCCACACACCCTTTCCTTCTCCCCTATGTGCTCTATGTACGGTATGCTTTGTCTGTATAGCACGCAAGAAACAATACTTTTCACTGTATGTTAATATATGTGACAATAATAAATCAAATCAAATCACAAAAACCTGATCAGCTGAGATTTTGAAGGTCTTTTCATCATTGATCTTGAAAGAGATTGTCCTGTTTTTAAATGCGATCAGTATATAGTTTGGAGCGCAGTGTTGTCTCCACACTGTCAGATCCCTGGGGTGAGAAGGGAGCTGAGGGAGCAGCGAGTAGGGGTGGCACAGTGGGTTAGCACGACTGCCTCACAGCGCCAGGGACCTGGTTCAATTCCCGGCTTGGGTCACTGTCTGTGTGGAGTCTGCACGTTCTCCCCGTGTCTACGTGGGTTTCCTCCCACAGTCCCAAAGAAGTGCTGGTTAGGTACATTGGCCGTGCTAAATTCTCCCTCAGTGTACCCGAACAGGTGCTGGAGTGTGGCGACTAGGGGATTTTCACAGTAACTTCATCGCAGTGTTAATATAAGCCTACTTGTGACAATAATAAATAAACTTTTATATCTGCTCTCAAACGGTGAGGGGAAGCCGGGGAAATTCTCACTGGTCACTTCCTGTGGGGAGAACTCACAATTCCCCTTAGTCCTGGCCAGCTCAAATAAAGGAGGTATCACTGACCGGAGAGTGCCCAGCATCGATTAGCTTCTCCCAGTGCACTGCCCCTGTGAACAGTTCAGAGTCTGCTCAGTACTGAGTGACCTGAGCAATCTGTGTGAGAAGCAGGGCAGCTGGACCTGAGCCCCGGAGAGAACCAGTGAGAAAGACCAGGTTTTGGAGGGGGTTATGATTGGTTCTCCTGTCTTAGGACATGACGGATCCAGGATTTAGAGTCACAGAAAGAGGCCCTTCGGCCCAACCTGTCCATGCTGACCAAGTTTCCTAAACTGAACTAATCCCATTTGCCTGCGTTTGGCCCATATCCCTCTAAACCTTTCCCATCCATGTCCAAATGTCTTTTAAATGTTGTAATTGTACCAACCTCTGGCTCATTCCATATACGCACCACCCTCTGTGTGGAAAAGGTTGCCTCTCCGGTCCCTTTTAAATCTTTCCTCTCTCACCTTATGCCCTCTAGTTTTAGACTCCCCTGGGAAAAATACTTTGGATATTCACCTCATCTATGTCCCTCATGATTTTATAAATGCCTATAAGGTCACCCCTCATCCTCCTATGCTCCAGGGAAAAACAGTTCGAGCCTATCCAGCCTCTCCTTATAATTCAAACCTTCCTGGCCCGGTAACATCCTTGTAAATCTTTTTTCCACCCTTTCCAGTTTAACTTCCTGTAGCAGGGAGACCAGAATCGTACGCAGTACTCCAAATGTGGCCGCACCAATATCTTGTACGGTTACATTTCACTTACTCTCCAAGGAGCTCCCCCGTCTCCTTATCTAACAGACGCAGTGTGGAATCCAGGCTGGAGCTGAGTGAACACTGGCTGTCCCTGCTAAAACACACACTCGATATCGGACCTGCAAGAGAGAACAGCAGAGTGTCTGTAATAAACGCACACACTTGACTGACTGTCACACTAGGAGCGACACACAGCCGAGATTGACACTATCTCATTCTGAGATACGCACTGACTCTGTCTCACTGAGAGAGAGACGCACTTCGTGTGAGCTGATCTGAGTCCATTGTGTCAATAATTAAAATAAGCTTTCCTGTTCAGCACTTACTTCCAACAAAATCTACAAACAGCTGTCCCATGCGTAGATCATATCTCCGAATCCGTCCATCGACCGACCTAAAACAACAGGAAACTTATGATGCAAAGCAGATCGGCCAGTTATAGAGACTCACTAAAGCTCAGCCATCCACTGCTGTTTACAGGGGCTTATCTCTATCTACCGGTGGGTCCGTCATGTCGTTCTTGTTGCCCCTTCTGTTCACTTACCCTGACAGAATTTCATGGTCTGAAACTTTCACACTGGAGACCCCATCCTTCGCTTCCTTTAGGATTTGAATGGGTTCCGAAGTCCGTGAGCGACAGTCCCAGCACCGGATCGAGGTGTCGATGGAACCTGCAATCAGATTCCCTGCTCAGTTAAGGTCTGCAATGTTAACACAGCATCAAACTGCGAACCAATGGGGCAGGAGAAGCTGCAGCTAACTCAGTGAGGACTGAAATCAGCCAAAGGGATCAGAATGAACATAACGACAGGCTGAAGGAGCAGAGGGGCTGATTCCCCTTCCGATTTCTCACACCAGGAGGGTTCATCCGGGAGGTCAGCCACTCAGACACCAAGAAAACAGAACCAACATCAGCCTCACTAACTGCACAGTGTGGGGGGAGGAGGTGGGGCAGTTAACATTGCTCTACCTGTCTGCTGACCCGTGCCCATTGACCCACTGACCTTTCCCACCAAACCCTCTCTCTCACCCACCGTATTAAATCCCAGGTGAAACAAGCTCTGATTTAAGAACTGATTGAGAGCCAGCCAGTTAGTGTTTCCTGTGTATTGAGAGCAGATCCCACAGGGAGCCCCTGTGTATTGAGAGCGGATCCCACAGGGAGCCCCTGTGTATTGAGAGCGGATCCCACAGGGAGCCCCTGTGTATTGAGAGTGGATCCCACAGGGAGCCCCTGTGTATTGAGAGCGGATCCCACAGGGAGCCCCACACTCACCTGAAACGATGACAGTTGACTCCTCGTTGAATTGAACACAGTTCACTTTCTGTAAAAAGAGAGAGACTATGAGTGGTGTTTGAAGGCGAGAGAGAGAGCAACCAGCAAGAGGAGAGTTCGAGAAGTGACTAAAGATGGCAGTTTTGAGGAGGATTTTAAAGGTGAACTGTATAAAGTGGGGGGAGGGGCAGAGACACTGATTAAATCTCCACAGCAACAGGAGAGAGCAGTCAGTGAGTTCACACAATCACAGGCGGCACGGTAGCACAGTGGTTAGCACGGCTGCTTCACAGCTCCAGGGACCTGGGTTCGATTCCCGGCTTGGGTCACTGTCTGTGTGGAGTTTGTACATTCTCCCCGTGTCTGCGTGGGTTTCCTCCGGGTGCTCCGGTTTCCTCCCACAGTCCAAAGATGTGCGGGTTAGGTTGATTGGCCGTGCTAAAAATTGCCCCTTAGTGTCCTGAGATGCGTAGGTTAGAGGGATTAGTGGGTAAATATGTAGGGATATGGGGGTAGGGCCTGGGTGGGATTGTGGTCGGTGCAGACTCGATGGGCCGAATGGCCTCTTTCTGTACTGTAGGGTTTCTATGAATTTGTTATGGTGCATCGTGTCAGCACTGGCTCTCCAGACCAGCATCATGACTCCACTCTCCTGCCTTTTCCCAAGACCCCTTCACATTGTTTCTATCTGTCTCATGCCCTCTTGAATGTCTCAGATTCACTGATAACATCCCTGCCTCTCCTTCCCTCCCCAGTTTATTCCAGTTACGGTAGGTAACATTGTAGATTACTTTTTAAAATAATTTCATAAGATGTGGGCCTTGTTGGCTTGGCCAGCATTCATTGCCCAGTCCTAATTGCCCTTTGTGAAGGTTGTAGTCAGAGTTTTACAGCACAAAAAGAGGCCCTTTGGCCCATCCTGTCTGTGCCAGCCATCACACACCTATCTATTCTAATCCCATTTACCCACACTTGGTCCGTAGCCTTGTACACTGCGGTGTTTCAAGTACTCATCGAAATGTTTCTTAAATGCTGTGAAGGTTCCTGCATCTCCCACCCTTTCCGGCAGTGAGTTCCAGATTCCCACCACCCTCTGGGTGAAAAAGTTTCTCCTCAAATTCCCTCTAAATCTCCTGCCCCTTCCCTTAAATCTGTGCCCCCTGGTTATTGGTTCCTCTACTGGGGGGGGGAAAGCTTCTTCCTAGCTACCTGTGCACATTGTCCCTTTATGGGCAACACAGCAGAAGTGGGTTACCTGGTTTGAGGGACCAACTGGACCAAGAGTGGATAATCACCCCAGAGGTTGGAGTCCTCTCTTGGGCAGAAAACATATAGGGACTGGGACAGCCAGTGGGCTGTTAGGGAGGAAGTTCCAGGATTCTGAGCCAGCGATAGTGAAGGATGTAGTTCCCCGGTGCTCCATTCATTAACTAAACAGCTTCCTTACCCCTCCGTGACCACGGAACTTCCGGACCAGCTTTCCGGTTGCCACATCCCATAGGACGACAGTTTTATCAGCTCCACATGAGCAGACCTGACTGTTATCACAGGAGCTGTGAGAAAGAAGATGTCAGAGTGAGAGTGAATCAGAGTCAATCTGGAGCAGGAAGATGTGTAAAAAGGCTCAGGCCGACGCCAGTTCCCACGCTCCACCGCATGAAGTGCAGTGGAGAACATGCGCCTGTCTACATCAACTGGGACGAAGTAGAAATCGTCGAGAGCTTCAAGTTTCTAGGTGTCCAGATCACCAACAACATGTCCTGGTCCCCCCATGCCGACACTATAGTTAAGAAAGCCCACCAACGCCTCTACTTTCTCAGAAGACTAAGAAAATTTGGCATGTCAGCTACGACTCTCACCAACTTTTACAGATGCACCATAGAAAGCATTCTTTCTGGTTGTATCACAGCTTGGTATGGCTCCTGCTCTGCCCAAAGCCGCAAGACACTACAAAAGGTTGCAAATGTAGCCCAATCCATCACGCAAACCAGCCTCCCATCCATTGACTCTGTCTACACTTCCCGCTGCCTCGGCAAAGCAGCCAGCATAATTAAGGACCCCACGCACCCCGGACATTCTCTCTTCCACCTTCTTCTGTCGGGAAAAAGATACAAAAGTCTGAGGTCACATACCAACCGACTCAAGAACAGCTTCTTCCCTGCTGCTGTCAGACTTTTGAACGGACTTGTCTTGCATTAAGTTGATCTTTCTCTACACCCTAGCTATGACTGTAACACTACATTCTGCACTCTCTCCTTTCCTTCTCTATGAATGGTATGCTTTGTCTGTAAAGCGCGCAAGAAACAATACTTTTCACTGTATACTAATATATGTGACAATAATAAATCAAATCAAATCAGGCTACAGGTCAGGGGCTGAGGGGCAGCTGACCCTGAGGGCAAAGGTCATAACCTGGGCGGAGGGGGTCACATCAAAGCAACACACGTGTAAATCGGGTTTGGAGAGATGGGGAAAGTAAATCACAAAACTGGTGAGGAGGCCATTCAGCCCATCACAGCTCTCTCAGTTCCTTGTTGTAAAAGTTGTACCTGTGGAGATTTTCCTGGGTAGACTAAGTGCTCAAAAGCCAGATGCTGGAAAGCAGCCGGCACCTCAGAGAGCGCAGAAAATATTGTGATTGGGATTGAACTAAAAACAGTGCTGGAAAAATCTCAGCAGGTCTGGTAGTGTCTGTGGAGAGAGAAACAGAGTTAATGCTGTGAGTCCGTATGACCCTGCTTCAGAACTCAATAAGAATCACACAGACTCAAAACATTAACTCTGTTTCTCTCTCCACAGACGCTGCCAGACCTGCTGAGATTTTTCCAGAACTTTCAATTTTTATTTCAGATTTCCAGCGCCCGCAGTGTTATGTTTATTTTAGCAGTGGTCCACAGTGTATGACAGATGATCATCCATTTCCTGCGCCAACACCTCTTACCCAGCAGCATCCAGAACCTCATATCCATGGCCATAGTAGGTCTTCAGGAGAGTTCCTCGATGTGGATTCCACAGCTTCAGGGATTTGTCACTACCACACGTCAGACAATAATTCCCATCCACTGGAGACAGAACAGAAAACATCACAGCTACAAGTTACACTGTTTAAAACAGCGCCAACCAAACACACTGTCCCTGAACAAGATATCGGGATAATAAACACACATCTTAACCATCAACATCACTTCCTCTGGCAGTGTCACTGGCTGCATCAGCAGAAAGAGGGCGTTTGGGGAAAGGAAGTAACTTATGGGAAGCAGAATATATTGGGATGGAGTTACGTCTGGAGAAGGAATATATACAGGGGTATTTCAGGGGAGACATTTAAATAGGGAGGAGTTTAGATAGGTGGGATATATATGGGGAGATATATATGAGAAGGGGTATATACAGGGTGGGGCATATATGAGAGAAGAGTATATAAGGGGTGGGGTATACACAGGGAGGGGTGTGTATCGGGTGTTTGAAGGGTGTATTTTGAGGTATACAGGGAGGGGTGTATATGGAGTGTTTAAGGGGTGTATTTAGGTGTTTTGAGGTATTTAAGGGTTATATAAGGGAGGGGTATTTTTGAGTTATTGAAAGGGTTAATAACACAAGTTTAAGAATCACATTAGCTGCAGGCTGCTAAACTCAGTCACACGGGAAAACGGTGAGGAAACCACAGGTCTCGGTTAAAGCAGAACCATAGCAGCGTCAAGGACCATAAAGCTCTGAGTTACACCAAACACAGTAAGAGTTTTAACAACACCAGGTTAAAGTCCAACAGGTTTATTTGGTAGCAAATACCATAAGCTTTCGGAGCGCTGCTCCTTCGTCAGATGGAGTGGAAATGTGCTCTCAAAACAGGGCACAGAGACACAAAATCAAGTTACAGAATACTGATTAGAATGCGAATCCCTACAGCCAGCCAGGTCTTAAAGATACAGACAATGTGGGTGGAGGGAGCATTAAGCACAGGTTAAAGAGATGTGTATTGTCTCCAGACAGGACAGCTAGTGAGATTCTGCAAGTCCAGGAGGCAAGCTGTGGGGGTTACTGATAATGTGACATAAATCCAACATCCCTGTTAAGGCCGTCCTCATGTGTGCGGAACTTGGCTATCAGTTTCTGCTCAGCGACTCTGCGCTGTCGTGTATCATGAAGGCCGCCTTGGAGAACGCTTACCTGAAGATCCGAGGCTGAATGCCCGTGACTGCTGAAGTGCTCCCCCACAGGAAGAGAACAGTCTTGCCTGGTGATTGTCGAGCGGTGTTCATTCATCCGTTGTCGTAGCGTCTGCATGGTCTCCCCAATGTACCATGCCTCGGGACATCCTTTCCTGCAGCGTATCAGGTAGACAACGTTGGCCGAGTTGCAAGAGTAGGTACCGTGTACCTGGTAGATGGTGTTCTCACGTGAGATGATGGCATCCGTGTCGATGATCCGGCACGTCTTGCAGAGGTTGCTGTGGCAGGGTTGTGTGGTGTCGTGGTCACTGTTCTCCTGAAGGCTGGGTAGTTTGCTGCGGACAATGATCTGTTTGAGGTTGCGCGGTTGTTTGAAGGCAAGAAGTGGGGGTGTGGGGATGGCCTTGGCGAGATGTTCGTCTTCATCAATGACATGTTGAAGGCTCCGGAGGAGATGCCGTAACTTCTCCGCTCCGGGGAAGTACTGGACGACGAAGGGTACTCTGTCCACCGTGTCTCGTGTTTGTCTTCTGAGGAGGTCGGTGCGGTTTTTCGCTGTGGCGCGTCGGAACTGTTGATCGATGAGTCGAGTGCCATATCCTGTTCTTATGAATCACGTTGTCTACCTGATACGCTGCAGGAAAGGATGTCCTGAGGCATGGTACATTGGGGAAACCATGCAGACGCTACGACAACGGATGAATGAACACCGCTCGACAATCACCAGGCAAGACTGTTCTCTTCCTGTGGGGGAGCACTTCAGCAGTCACGGGCATTCAGCCTCGGATCTTCAGGTAAGCGTTCTCCAAGGCGGCCTTCACGACACATGACAGCGCAGAGTCGCTGAGCAGAAACTGATAGCCAAGTTCCACACACACGAGGACAGCCTAAACAGGGATGTTGGATTTATGTCACATTATCAGTAACCCCCACAGCTTACCTCCTGGACTTGCAGGCTGTCCTGTCTGGAGACAATACACATCTCTTTAACCTGTGCTTAATGCTCCCTCCACCCACATTGTCTGTATCTTTAAGACCTGGCTGGCTGTAGGGATTCGCATTCTAATCAGTATTCTGTAACTTGATTTTGTGTCTCTGTGCCCTGTTTGAGAGCAGATTTCCACTCCATCTGACGAAGGAGCAGCGCTCCGAAAGCTTATGGTATTTGCTACCAAATAAACCTGTTGGACTTTAACCTGGTGTTGTTAAAACTCTTACTGTGTTCACCCCAGTCCAACGCCGGCATCTCCACATCATGACTTACACCAAACACACAGGACCTCCAGTGGATTATGCTGAGCTGGAGCTGATCACTGTCTGTTCTAACAAGGTAAGAAGTTTAACAACACCAGGTTAAAGTCCAACAGGTTTATTTGGTAGCAAAAGCCACACAAGCTTTCGGAGCTGCAAGCCCCTTCTTCAGGTGAGTGGGAATTCTGTTCACAAACAGAGCATATAAAGACACAGACTTAATTTACATGAATAATGGTTGGAATGCGAATACTTACAACTAATCAAGTCTTTAAGAAACAAAACAATGTGAGTGGAGAGAGCATCAAGACAGGCTAAAAAGATGTGTATTGTCTCCAGACAAGACAGCCAGTGAAACTCTGTGGGGGTTACAAATAGTGTGCCATGAACCCAATATCCCGGTTGAGGCCGTCCTCGGGAAACCCCTCACTAACGAGGATGGCCTCAACCGGGATATTGGGTTCATGGCACACTATTTGTAACCCCCACAGAGTTTCACTGGCTGTCTTGTCTGGAGACAATACACATCTTTTTAGCCTGTCTTGATGCTCTCTCCACTCACATTGTTTTGTTTCTTAAAGACTTGATTAGTTGTAAGTATTCGCATTCCAACCATTATTCATGTAAATTAAGTCTGTGTCTTTATATGCTCTGTTTGTGAACAGAATTCCCACTCACCTGAAGAAGGGGCTTGCAGCTCCGAAAGCTTGTGTGGCTTTTGCTACCAAATAAACCTGTTGGACTTTAACCTGGTGTTGTTAAACTTCTTACTGTGTTTACCCCAGTCCAACGCCGGCATCTCCACATCATGTTCTAACAAGGGACAGTGGAGTTGATGAACAACTGATTAGAAAGATAACTTCATAATAGTACAGAAATTACACAGAAAGAAAGCTTGGTGACATAATAATGAGGTAGATGTGTACAAGTTGTAATTGGACAACTGTACCTTTATATTATACATTATTTAATCCCAATTGTTAATAGTGAGTGGGTATAGTCAGCATGGTTTTGTGGCAGGTAGGTCGTGCCTTACTAACCTTATTGAGTTTTTTGAGAAAGTGACCAAGGAGGTGGATGGGGGCAAGGCAGTGGACGTGGTATATATGGATTTTAGTAAGGCGTTTGATAAGGTTCACCATGGTAGGCTTCTGCAGAAAATGCAGATGTATGGGATTGGGGGTGATCTAGGAAATTGGATCAGGAATTGGCTAGCGGATAGGAAACAGAGGGTGGTGGTTGATAGTAAATATTCATCATGGAGTGCGGTTACAAGTGGTGTACCTCAGGGATCTGTTTTGGGGCCACTGCTGTTTGTAATATTTATTAATGATCTGGATGAGGGTATAGTTGGGTGGATTAGCAAATTTGCTGATGACACCAAAGTCGGTGGTGTGGTAGACAGTGAGGAAGGGTGTCGTAGTTTGCAGGAAGACTTAGACAGGTTGCAAAGTTGGGCCGAGAGGTGGCGGATGGAGTTTAATGCGGAGAAGTGTGAGGTAATTCACTTTGGTAGGAATAACAGATGTGTTGAGTATAGGGCTAACGGGAGGACTTTGAATAGTGTGGAGGAGCAGAGGGATCTAGGTGTATGTGTGCATAGATCCCTGAAAGTTGGGAATCAAGTAGATAAGGTTGTTAAGAAGGCATATGGTGTCTTGGCGTTTATTGGTAGGGGGATTGAATTTAGGAGTCGTAGCGTTATGTTGCAACTGTACACAACTCTGGTGCGGCCGCACTTGGAGTACTGTGTGCAGTTCTGGTCCCCACATTACAGGAAGGATGTGGAGGCTTTGGAGAGGGTGCAGAGGAGGTTTACCAGGATGTTGCCTGGTATGGAGGGGAGATCCTATGAGGAGAGGCTGAGGGATTTGGGATTGTTTTCGCTGGAAAGGCGGCGGCTAAGAGGGGATCTTATTGAAACATATAAGATGATTAGAGGTTTAGATAGGGTGGATAGTGATAGCCTTTTTCCTCTGATGGAGAAATCCAGCACGAGGGGGCATGGCTTTAAATTGAGGGGGGGTAGTTATAGAACCGATGTCAGGGGTAGGTTCTTTACCCAGAGGGTGGTGAGGGATTGGAATGCCCTGCCAGCATCAGTAGTAAATGCGCCTAGTTTGGGGGCGTTTAAGAGATCCGTAGATAGGTTCATGGACGAAAAGAAATTGGTTTAGGTTGGAGGGTCACAGTTTTTTTTTTAAACTGGTCGGTGCAACATCGTGGGCCGAAGGGCCTGTTCTGCGCTGTAATGTTCTATGTTCTATGTTCTATAGATAACTGGTTTCAAATGTACATTTTGATTGGTACAGGCTTATTCCTTATTTAAATTGTTGAAGAATTCTTGGAACTGGATCCTAAATATAAATGTTTCTAATTCCTGGAATCAGGCGGTCCCTGCCGATCCGAGAGTAATGGGGGGAGCCCGGAATACAGTCTGTAACGAAGGAGTCTGTAATGGACGGGTTTGTAATGAAGGAGTCTGTAAGGAAGAGGTTTGTAATGGAGGTGTTTGTAATGTATGGGTTTGTAATGGCGGGTTTGTAATGATGGAGTCTGTGAGGAAGAGGTTTGTAATGGAGAGGTTTGTAATGTATGGGTTTGTAATGTATGGGTTTGTAATGAAGGAGTCTGTGAGGAAGAGGTTTGTAATGGAGAGGTTTGTAATGTATGGGTTTGTAATGGCGGGGTTTGTAATGAAGGTTCAGTCTGGACTCCAGAGTGAGGCACACTATAGCCGAGCAGCTGTCCCGGGGGGGATTCCCGGGGGGTTAGTGAGGGGTTTCCCGGTGTTTAAGGGGACGGGATCGGGGGGCCGGGTTTACCGTTGAAGCGCACCGCCCGCACAGCGCCCTGGCCGCTCGCGAAACTCCGGATCTGGTGGCTCGGGAACCGCGGAGCCTGAGGCCTGGGAACCGGAAACGCCATCATTGACTGACGGACAGGCTTCCGGTTCGGATAAAAGCCCAAATCAGCTGGACGGACAAACAGGCGGCGGACCGACTTCCGGTCCCGGAAAACAAGATGGCGGATCAGCGGCGGCCGAACAAAATCCTGAGGTAAAGAACCCCAGAAAATCCGCATCAAACCCGCAAATACTGGGGTACAGGGCCGTGTAACGCTGTGGTTCGGGGCCGTGTAACACTGGGGTACGGGGCCGTGTAACGCTGGGGTACGGGGCCGTGTAACACTGGGGCCCAGCGCCGGTGGGGAACGGGTCTCATACTAATACTGGATGTTTTAGCCAGGAAGGTTCTGTGTTGAGTAACTTTCGGAGCTCAGTATCTGAAACTTGTTGGTTGAATTGCAGGTACAAGCCTCCCACCAGTGACAATAACCCGGCTCTCGAGGACCCAACTCCTGATTATATGAACCTTCTTGGGATGATTTTCAGTATGTGTGGCTTGATGCTGAAGGTACTCGCAGCACAACCTCGCCTGCACCTTTTTGCGGGATCGAGATTCAACTCGGGATGTGGTTTGGGATCGGGATTCGATGCAGGATGTGGTTTGGGATCGGGATTTGATGCGGGATGTGGTTTGAGATCGAGATTCTATTTGGGATCGGGATTTGATACCGGATCTGGTTTGGGATCGGGATTCGATATGGGATGTGGTTTGGGATCGGGATTCGATGTGGGATCTGGTTTGGGATCAGGATGTTATTTGCAGTGGCCAGGGATTGAGCATACGAACGAGGTGCAGGAATAGGCCATTCAGCTGACCTGATTGTAACCTTAACCCCACATTCTCGCCTTCCCCTGATAATTTTTCACCCACTTATTAATCAATCTATTGAGCTTTGCCTTAAGATATTCCAAAACTCTGCTTCCAAGGTGACCAATACTATACACAGGTGTAGCCTCACTGATGCTCTGTATAACTGAGGCATAACCTTCCTACTTTTATATTCCATCCCCCTCGCAGCACAGTGGCACGGTAGTTAGCACGGCTGCCTCACAGTGCCAGGGACCCGGGTTCAATTCCGGCCATCGGGTCACTGTCTGCGTGGAGTCTGCACGTTCTTCCTGTGTCTGTGTGGATTTCTTCCGAGTGCTGTTGTTGGAAGTTGTTGGAGAAGATTCTTAAAGATAGGATGTATGCGCATTTAGAAAGGAATAAACTCATTAACGATAGTCAACATGGTTTTGTGAGAGGGAGGTCATGCCTCACTAACCTGGTGGTGTTTTTTGAAGAAGTGACCAAAATGGTTGACGAAGGAAGGGCCGTGGATGTTGTCTATATGGACTTTAGTAAAGCGTTTGACAAAGTCCCTCATGGTAGGCTAGTGAAAAAGGTTGGATCCCATGGGATAAAGGGGGAGGTGGCTAGATGGGTGGAGAACTGGCTTGGTCATAGAAGACAGAGGGTGGTAGTGGAAGGGTCTTTTTCCGGCTGGAGGCCTGTGACTAGTGGTGTACCGCAGGGCTCTGTATTGGGACCTCTGCTGTTTGTGATTTATATAAATGATCTGGAAGAAGGAGTAACTGGGGTGATCGGTAAGTTTGCGGACGACACAAAACTGGCAGGACTTGCAGATAGTGAGGAACATTGTCAGAGGCTACAGAAGGATATAGATAGGCTGGAAATTTGGGCAAGGAAATGGCAGATGGAGTTCAATCCTGATAAATGCCAAGTGATGCATTTTGGTGGGAATAATGTAAGGAGGAGCTACACGATAAATGGAAGAACCATAAAGGGTGTAGAGACGCAGAGGGACCTGGGTGTGCAAGTCCACAGATCTTTGAAGGTGACGTCACAGGTGGAGAAGGTGGTGAAGAAGGCATATGGCATGCTTGCCTTTATAGGACGGGGCATAGAGTATAAAAGTTGGGGTCTGATGTTGCAGATGTATAGAACGTTGGTTCGGCCGCATTTGGAATACTGCGTCCAGTTCTGGTCGCCACACTACCAGAAGGACGTGGAGGCTTTGGAGAGAGTACAGAGGAGGTTTACCAGGATGTTGCCTGGTATGGAGGGGCTTGGTTATGAGGAGAGATTGGGGAAACTGGGGTTGTTCTCCTTGGAAAGACGGAGGATGAGGGGGAGACTTAATAGAGGTGTATAAAATTATGAAAGGCATAGATAGGGTGAACGGTGGGAAGCTTTTCCCCGGGTCGGTGGTGACGTTCACGAGGGGTCATAGGTTCAAGGTGAAGGGGGGGAGGTTTAACACAGATATCAGAAGGACATATTTCACACAGAGGGTCGTGGGGGCCTGGAATGTGTTGCCGGGCAAGGTGGTGGAGGCGGACACACTGGGAACGTTTAAGACTTATCTAGACAGCTATATGAACGGAGTGGGAATGGAGGGATACAAAAGAGTGGTCTAGTTTGGACCAGGGAGCGGCGCGGGCTAATTGTTCCTTGTTTCTCGTGGAAGTGGAAATGACTAGGGTTGGGAAACATTTTCCGATCAGGGCCATTGTGATCTCCTGGACTCGTTTCGATCGCCTCAGGGGGTCGGAGAGGAATTTCCCAGATTTTTTTTTTCCCCATATTGGCCCTGGGGTTTTTCACTCTGGGTTTTCGCCTCTCCCTGGAGATCACATGGTCTGGAATGGGGGGGTGGGGGTGAGTTAATAGGTTGTAATGAACAAAGCATCGTAGCTGTGGGGGACAGCTCGGTGGATAGGATATTGGTATGTAGATAGGCTGGAAAATTGGGCGGGGATCCTGGATTCAGGATTCAATCCTGGACCGGGGAGCGGCGCGGGCTTGGAGGGCCGAAGGGCCTGTTCCTGTGCTGTATTGTTCTTTGTTCTTTGTTCTTTGCTCCAGTTTCCTCCCACATTCCAAAGGTGTGTGGGTTAGATTGATTGGCCATGCTAAATTGACCCAAGTGTCAGGGGGATTATCAGGGTAAATATGTGGGCTACAGGAATAGGGCTAGGGTGGGATTGAACATAGAACATTACAGTGCAGTACAGGCCCTTCGGCCCTCGATGTTGCGCCGACCAGTGGTACCAATCTAAAGCCCCTCTAATCTACACTATTCCAATATCATCCATATGTTTATCCAATAACCACTTGAACGCTCTCAACGTTGACGAGTCCACCACTGCTGCAGGCAGGGCATTCCACGCCCTTACTACTCTGAGTAAAGAACCTACCTCTAACATCTGTCCTATATCTCTCACCCCTCAATTTAAAGCTATGTCCCCTCATGCTAGCCAACACCATCCGAGGAAAAAGGCTCTCACTATCCACCCTATCTCATCCTCTGATCATCTTGTATGCCTCTATTAAGTCACCTTTTAACCTTCTCTCTAACGAAAACAACCTCAAGCCCCTCAGCCTTTCCTCATACGATTTTCCCACCATACCAGACAACATCCTGGTAGGATGTTGCCTGGTAGGATTGTGGTCAGTGCAGACTCGATGGGCCAAATGGCCTCTTTCTGCACTGTAGGGATTCTATCATTCTATGATTGATGACATTACCTTTCCTAATTACTTGCTATATCTGCATAGTAGCCTTTTGCATTCCATGCACTAGGACACCCAGATCCTTCTGCTGCTCAGAGCTCTGCAATCTCTCACCGTTTAGATAATTTTTTTAAAATTCCTCCTGCAGATGTGCGGGTTAGGTTGATTGGCCAGGTTAAAAATTGCCCCTTAGAGTCCTGAGATGTGTAGGTTAGAGGGATTAGCGGGTAAATATGTGGGGATAGGGCCTGGGTGGGATTGTGGTCAGTGCAGACTCGATGGGCCAAATGGCCTCCTTCTGCACTGTAGGGTTTCTATGGTTTCTATGAGAATACACAATTTCACATTGTCCCACATTATACTCCATTCGCCAGATCATTGCCCACTAACTTGACCTATCAATGGGCTCAAAACGTTAACTGTGTTTCTCAGATGCTGCTGAGTTTATCCAGCATTTTCTGTTTTTATTTCAGATTTCCAGCATCCGCAATATTTTGCTGTTGTATCTTTTTGTAGCCTCCTTCTGTCCTTTTCACAATTTACTTTCCTACTTATCTTTGTGTCTCCAGCAAATTTGGCAACCATCCCTTCATCCCGACATTTCTAATAATTTGTAAACCGTTGCGGTCCCAGCACTGATTCCTGTGACACATCACTCGTTACACCTTGCCAAACTTGGAAAGACTCACTAATGCCTACTCTGCTGCTTATTAGTCAGGTTAAAGTCCAACAGGTTTATTTGGTAGCACAAGCTTTCAGAGCGCTGCTCCTTCATCAGGTGAGTGGGAGTCAATGGTCCATCTCTCACCTGACGAAGGAGCAGCGCTCGGAAAGCTTGTGGCTTGTGCTACCAAATAAACCTGTTGGACTTTAACCTGGTGTTGTGAGACTCACTGTGCTTACCCCAGTCCAACGCCGGCATCGCCACATCTTATTAGCCAGCCAATCTTCTATCCATGCCAACATATTACCCCCCGCACCACGAGCTTTCATTTTCCACAAATACCTTTGATGTGGCATAAAATCAAAAGCCTTCTGGCGATCTAAGTGCAGTACATCCACCAGTTCCCCTTTATCCACTGCACATGTGATTCCTTCGACAAATTCCAGTAGATTAGTTAAAAATGAGTTCCCTTTCACAAAACCATGTTGACTCTGCCTGATTGCTATGAATTTTTCCGCATGCCGTGCTATAATATCTTTAGCAATGGTTTGTAACATTTTCCCAATGACCGATGTTAGTCTAACTGGCCAGAAGTTTCCTGCTTTCTGTCTCCCCCTCTTTTTAAATATAAAAAGTAGAAACAGGAGGTTATTCAGCCCATCGAACCTGCTCCGCCATTCATTTTGATCATCGAATTCAATATCCCAATCCCCACCCCCCATATCCCTTTCACCCCGAGAGCTATACCTAATTTCTTCTTGAAATCAGACAATATTTTAGCCTCAACTACATTCTGTGGTAGTGAATTCCACACATTCACCACCCTCTGGGTGAATAAATTTCTCCTCACCTCAGTTCTAAAATGCTTACCCCTTATCCTCAAACTATGACCCCTAGTTCTGGACTCCCCCACCATCGGGAACATCCTTTCTGAAACGGCCCTGTCTAACCCTGTTAGAATTTTATACGTTTCTATGCTATCTTCCAATCTAATGAAAGCTTCCATGAATCGAGGTTTGGAAAATTAAACCCAATCTATGAACTATCTCACTAACCGCTTCTTTATAGACTTTAGGATTGACTGATCTCTCTCTCTCTCCAGTTGAAGTGGTGTGCGTGGATTGCTGTTTACTGCTCCTTTATCAGTTTTGCAAACTCCCGAAGCTCTGAAGACACCAAACAAATGATGAGCAGCTTCATGTGAGTGAAACTTTTTACTGTTCTTTTAAACACATTCACTTGAAACGTGACCAACGTTTTCCGGCCAGTGAGTCCCTATTGTAGACCCGTGCACAGTCGCTGCACTCGCTCGCACGTACCTCCATCAAACACTTCTCCAAAAATGAACAGATTCTCTGTCTTGGACTGATGTTGTTTGTGGAAAGAGAATTTCCTCAGGACACCAGGGAGGGGCTTAGGATTTTTTGCCTCAGAGGACAGACAGAACATCGCACCCAAAATATGGTACCACCAACAGTGCGGCACTCCCTCGGCACTGATCCTTGGGCGACAGTGCGGCACTCGCTCGGCACTGATCCTTGGGCGACAGTGCGGCACTCGCTCGGCACTGATCCTTGGGCGACAGTGCAGCACTCGCTCGGCACTGATCCTTGGGCGACAGTGCGGCACTCCCTCGTCACTGATCCTTGGGCGACAGTGCGGCACTCGCTCGGCACTGATCCTTGGGCGACAGTGCGGCACTCCCTCGGCACTGATCCTTGGGCGACAGTGCGGCACTCCCTCGGCACTGATCCTTGGGCGACAGTGCGGCACTCCCTCGGCACTGATCCTTGGGCGACAGTGCGGCACTCGCTCGGCACTGACCCTCAGGCGGCAGATTGTGAAGTGATAGGTTGCTGTATTTGATGTCGGGGTGGAAGGTGAGGGTTTTGGTGCCTCGGGGAAGGAAGGCAGGGGGAGCAGTTTGCTTTGAGGGTTTAGACAGGGATGGAGATGATTTGCTGAGGACGCGATGTTTCTAATTGCTTTGTTGCTGCGACCTCTAACCCTTCACCTCTTGTCTTTCAGGTTGTCAATTTCAGCAGTGGTGATGTCATACCTGCAGAACCCACAGCCAATGTCACCGCCATGGTAATATCTGGCCCCCGCCCAACCCTGGCAACACCATGGTAACACTGGCCCCGCCCCAACCCTGGCAACACCATGGTAACGCTGGCCCCGCCCCAACCCTGGCAACACCATGGTAACGGATCAGGCCACTCCCAATAATGATTGATATGGGAGATGCCCATCCACCCCTGAACCATTTGCCCCCCCTAATTCCTCCCTCAGTAAACAGCCCTCTCCTCTATCCTGTCACAGCCACAGATACCTCCCTGCCCTGGGAGCAGACCTGACCCAACAACCCCTCTGCCCTGGGTTAGGGGGACTGGCCATGCTAAACTGCCCCTTAGTATCCCAAGATGTGTAGGTTAGAGGGATTAGCAGGGCAAATGCTTGGGGTTACGGGGATGGAGTTGGGGAGTGGGCCCGGGTAGGATGCTCTGTCGGAGGATCGGTGCGGACTCAATGGGCTGAATGGCCTCCTTTTGCACTGTAGAGATTCTATAATCCCATGATTTTCCCTCTTCATTCCCGGGGCAGCAGACATATAAAAGCATCTCCCTCTTTGTGTAAAGATCGGGGGAGAGTATGAGAGATTGTCAAACCAATAACTTGATGCAGTCTATGGAATAAAATTGAATTTATCAGCGCTGCTCAGTGTTCACATTATTTTTAATTGTGACATTAGATTGAAGCGCTGTGAGGAGGGGTCAGACTGTCTCTGTGATCTCAGCTGGGTCACAGAGTGAAGAGCAGGGCTGTCTCACTGCAGTGAGCCAGTACTCGGGCTCCGCTGCACCCTCCTGGCTAGCTCAGTGTCCTGAGTTCTAGATTAATTCAAGGGTTGTGGGCATCGCTGGCTGGGCCAGCATTTATTGCCCATCCCTCATTGCTCGTGAGAAGGTGGTGGTGAGCTGCCTTCTTGAATCGCTGCAGTCCATGTGGTGTAGGTACACCTACAGTGCTGTTAGGAGAGAGCGCCAGGATTTTAAACCAGTGACAGTGAAGGAACGGCGATATATCTCCGAGTCAGGATGGAGAGTGACTTGGAGGGGAAACTCCAGGTCTTGGTGTTCCCAGGTATCTGCTGTTCTTGTCCTTCTAGATGGTATTACTCGTGGGTTTGGAAGGTGCTGCCTAAGGAACCTTGGTGAGCTCCTGCAGTGCATCTTGTAGATGGTACACATGGCCCTCGCTGTGCGTCAGTGGTGGAGGGAGTGAATGTTTGTGGATGGGGCACCAATCAAGCGGGGCTGCTTTGTCCTGGATGATGTCAAGTTTCTTGAGTGTAGTTGGAGCTGCACCCATCCAGGCAATGGAGAGTATTCCATCACACTCCTGACTTGTGCCTTGTAGATGGTGGACAGGCTTTGGGGAGTCAGGAGGTGAGTTACTTGCTGCAGGATTCCTAGCCTCTGACCTGCTCTGGTAGCCACAGTATTTATATGGCTAGTCCAGTTCAGTTTCTGGTCAATGCCGACTCCTTAGGATGTTGATAGTGGGGGATTCAGTAATGGTAATGCTATTGAATATCATGGGCGATGGTTAGATACTTTCTTGTGGGAGATAGTCATTGCCTGGCATATGTGTGGCACGAATGTTATTTGCCACTTGTCAGCCCAAGCCTGGATAGCGTCCAGATCTTGTTGCATTTGAACACGGAAAGCTTCAGTATCTGAGGAGTCACAAATGGTACTGAACATTGTGCAATCATTAGCGAACATCCTCACTCCTGCCGGTGAGATAGGACATCCCCAGGGATGGTGCTGGTGGTGTCTGGGATATTATCTGTAAGCCATGATTCTGTGAGAATGACTGTCGGGCTGTTGCTTGACTAGTCTGAGACAGCTCTCCCAATTTTGACACAAGGCCCCAGAGGTTAGGAAGGAGAATTCAAACAGAATTGATAAAGGGGAATCGGTGTATGGAGTTGGGTTTTCAGAAGGATGTTGATAAGATCCCCCGGAGCAGGTTGGGTTAGGAGGTAATACAGTGACATGGATTGAGGATTGACAACGGACAGAAAACAGAGAGTAGGAATAAACGGGTCATTCTCGTGTTGGCCGCTGTAACGAGTGGGGTACCTCGAGGATCAGTTCTCAAGCTCCAGCTGTTCACAATGCATATCACTGATTTGGATACGGGACCAAATGTAATATTTCCAAATTTGTGGATGAAACAAAGCTGGGTGGGAATGTGTTGTGAGGAAGATGTAAGCAGCTACAGGAGGATTTGGACAGACTTTGGGGGAAGGAACAGGAGTGCAGAGTATTTCTAAATGGTAAGAAATTAGAAAGTATAAATGTACAAAAAGACTTGGGTGTCCTTGTTAAGTCACTGAAGGTTAACATTCGGGCGCAGTAAGCTATTAGGAAGGCGAATGGAATGTGAGCCTTTCTCGAAAGATTTGAGTTCAAGAGTAGTGAGGTCTTGCTTCAATTGTATAGAAGCTCAGTTAGACCGCACCGGGTGTACTTGGTGCCGTTTTGGTCTCCTTATCTCAGAAAGGATATTATTGCTATAGAGGGAGAGCAGCAAAGGTTCACCAGACTTGTTCCAGGGATGGTGGCACTGTCTTAGAGAGATTGGACAAACTGAGCCTGTATTCTCTAGAGTTTTGAATGATGGGAGGCGATCTCATTGAAACCTGCAGAATACTTAAAGGAATAGACAGGGGAGATGCGGGTAAGATGTTTCCCCTGGTTGGGGGAGTCTAGATGTGGAGATGCCGGCGTTGGACTGGGGTGAACACAGTAAGAAGTCTCTCAACACCAGGTTAAAGTCCAACAGGCTTATTTGGTAGCAAATACCATAAGCTTTCGGAGCGCTGCTCCTTCGTCAGATGGAGTGGAAATGTGCGCTCAAACAGTCTAATCAGTATTCTGTGTAACTTGATTTTGTGTCTCTGTGCCCTGTTTGAGAGCACATTTCCACTCCATCTGACGAAGGAGCAGCGCTCCGAAAGCTTATGGTATTTGCTACCAAATAAACCTGTTGGACTTTAACCTGGTGTTGTGAGACTTCTTACTGGGGAATCTAGAACCAGGGGCACAATTTCAGAAGAAGAGGAATGCCACTGAGAACGGAGATGAGTTTTTTTTTACTCAGAGGGTTTTGAATCTTTGGAATTCTCTATCCCAGAGAGCAGGGGAAGCTCAGTCACTGAGAGTGTTTACAGCAGAGATTGACAGAGTTCTAACTGCCAACGGCATAACGGATATACGGACAGTGTGGGGAAAAGGCATTGAAGTGGATGAATAGACAGAATCATATTGAATGGTGAACAGGTGCGATGGGCTGAATGGCCTACTGTGTTCATAAAGCAGTGTGTCCCTCAGCATTTCCATTTTATCTTGCTTTGCAAGAATTCTCTCAATTTTAATTCAATGAAGAAATCATCAATAATAAAAGTAGCAGGAGCTTGTTCTGAGATAAATGAGAGAATACTGATTCATCTAAATCAGGTTTCCCGGGAATAAAACTGAATGCTGGATAAACTCAGCAGCTCTGGACAGAGACACAGAGTTAATGGCTTTTGCGCTCCTTCAGAGCTAGGATTTTTCAGAGTCTAATAGCGATAATTTCACAATAACTGTATCTGATTTTGAATGTGATGTTACATAGTTTAAGAAAGATATTTGCTTCTTGATTTTTTTCGGTTTTTAGCAATGGTCAATATTGCAACATCTTAAAGTTAATAACTAAACATCTCTGAATAAAGACAGAATAAAGCTGCTGAGAGCTTATTTTAATGCCACAAATAATTCTGTTATTGGTTACATGGCTGGAGATTGGAAGTCATCAACCTTCACACATTCTCCTCAAGCACACGAGGTTAAAACTCTCTCAACTTGACAAATCAATAAATATCTAGCATTGCAAAATCCATTTCCCTAACTCTGGGAATTTCTAATTTTGACGCATCCTCCTTTACGTTCTGTGTACTCACTGTTTCTAAGACTTACAGAGAAAGAAAAAAAGATTTCTGCCTCACTCTGCTTTGGGACCTCTCCCACAGCTCACACCTGAGCCTGCTAAACCCCACAGCTCCTCCAAGCAGCCAGTAGTGGAGCGTGTCCTCCTGGTAGGATGAGTGACTGCTCCCTCGACACTGCTATTGGCCTTGTTCTGGCAAAGTGAAAGATCCTCTGGACTTTGAGACTTCTTCTGGCATTGGCTGCATTGGAGGAGATGGAGTTCGGAGAGGCAGAATTCCAGTATTCAAATGATGACGTTTCACCAAATGATGGAATTTTCTGATCCTGCCAGTACCTTGGCCAATATTCATTGCTCAACCAATATCAGCAAATCAGATTATCAATGAGAAACTGTCCTATTGGTCCTTAGTTTAACAGCCAGAGAGACGACCCAGGGATTTACTCTGTCACCAAAAGAGAAAATGCTGGAAAATCTCAGAAGGTCTGGCAGCATCTGTAAGGAGAGAAAACAGCTTTGGCAAAGGGTCGTCTGGACTCGAAACGTCAGCTCTTTTCTCTCCTTACAGATGCTGCCAGACCTGCTGAGATTTTCCAGCGTTTTCTCTTTAGTTTCAGATCCAGCATCTGCATTAATTTGCTTTTATTTACTCTGTCACATTCATTCGAACAGGTTGCTGCCATCAATCCTGAACTGCAGCTGCAGTTGCTCTGTTCCCCCGGTTTGGTGGCTCTGCACTGGGGCAGCAACATCGTTAACCCAGAGGGGCCAAATGTCACCCCTGTGAACAGCCATAACCCTGAGTTACTGAAGCTCAGATGAGGATCAAACTGAACTGCAGAAAGGTTACAGGGAGGAGTTCGAGAGGAGGGGTTATTGGCAGGAGTCATGGTGCCACAGTGGTTAGCACTGATGCCTCGCAGCGCCAGGGACCCGGGTTCGATTCCCGGCCTTGGGTCACTGTCTGTGTGGAGTTTGCATATTCTCCCCATGTCTGCGTGGGATTCCTCCGGGTGCTCCGGTTTCCTCCCACAGTCGGAAAGACGTGCTGGTTAGGGTGCATTGGCCTTGCTAAATTCGCCCTCAGTGTAACCCGAACAGACGCCGGAGTGTGGTGACTAGGGGATTTTCACAGTAACTTCATTGCAGTGTTAATGTCAGCCTTGTGACATTAATAAATAACTGAACCTCCTCCCTCTGTTTATGGGGTGGAGTCACTCTCAGACCAGCCGCTGGCAATGGAGGGGAACGAAGAATTAAGGATGATTTATAATTAAAGTTAAAGGGGGTCAGAGTTCACAGACAGCAAAGGTTAGAGGTCAAGAGGTTACTGTAAGGAGTGCGCAGGCGCCGCGCTCCAAGATGGCGGCGCCCATGGGCCGGGCTCTCCGGCGGTTCCCGGGGGGGACGAGGCCGCTCCGAGCCTCCGGCCTCCCGTTCATGCGGGGCTCTAGCCCCGCGGTCCTGCAGCGGGTTTGCCGCCATGTGGAGCTGCGCCAGGAGTTCCTCGGCCCCGGGGAGGAGGCGGCGCTGCTCCGGGAGCTGGAACCGCGGCTCCAGAGACAGAAATACCAGCGGGAGCATTGGGACCAGGTCCGGGAGAGAAACTCCCGGGGATCAGACACCGGGCACCGGCCCCGCGGCATCGGCCCACCGACACTCCCTCAGCACTGACCCTCTGACAGTGCGGCACTCCCTCAGCACTGACCCTCTGACAGTGCGGCACTCCCTCAGCACTGACCCTCTGACAGTGCGGCTCTCCCTCAGCACTGACCCTCTGACATTGCGGCTCTCCCTCAGTACTGACCCTCTGACAGTGCAGCACTCCCTCAGCACTGACCCTCTGACAGTGCGGCTCTCCCTCAGCACTGACCCTCTGACAGTGCGGCTCTCCCTCAGCACTGACCCTCTGACAGTGCGGCACTCCCTCAGCACTGACCCTCTGACAGTGCGGCACTCCCTCAGCACTGACCCTCTGACAGTGCGGCTCTCCCTCAGCACTGACCCTCTGACAGTGCGGCACTCCCTCAGCACTGACCCTCTGACAGTGCGGCTCTCCCTCAGCACTGACCCTCTGACAGTGCGGCTCTCCCTCAGCACTGACCCTCTGACAGTGCGGCTCTCCCTCAGCACTGACCCTCTGACAGTGCGGCTCTCCCTCAGCACTGACCCTCTGACATTGCGGCTCTCCCTCAGTACTGACCCTCTGACAGTGCAGCACTCCCTCAGCACTGACCCTCTGACAGTGCAGCACTCCCTCAGCACTGACCCTCTGACAGTGCGGCACTCCCTCAGTACTGACCCTCTGACAGTGCGGCTCTCCCTCAGCACTGACCCTCTGACAGTGCGGCACTCCCTCAGTACTGACCCTCTGACAGTGCGGCTCTCCCTCAGCACTGACCCTCTGACAGTGTGGCGCTCGCTCAGCACTGACCCTCTGACAGTGCGGCTCTCCCTCAGCACTCACCCTCTGACAGTGCGGCTCTCCCTCAGTACTGACCCCCTGACAGTGCGGCACTCCCTCAGTACTGACCCTCTGACAGTGCGGCTCTCCCTCAGTACTGACCCCCTGACAGTGCGGCACTCCCTCAGTACTGACCCTCTGACAGTGCGACACTCCCTCAGCACTGACCCTCTGACAGTGCGGCACTCCCTCAGTACTGACCCTCTGACATTGCGGCACTCCCTCAGCACTGACCCTCTGACAGTGCGGCACTCCCTCAGTACTGACCCTCTGACAGTGCGGCTCTCCCTCAGCACTGACCCTCTGACAGTGCGGCGCTCGCTCAGTACTGACCCTTAGACAGTGTGGCTCTCCCTCAGCACTGACTCTCTGACAGTGCGGCTCTCCCTTAGCACTGACCCTCTGACAGTGCGGCACTCCCTCAGTACTGACCCTCTGACAGTGCGGCGCTCGCTCAGTACTGACCCTTAGACAGTGTGGCTCTCCCTCAGCACTGACTCTCTGACAGTGCGGCTCTCCCTTAGCACTGACCCTCTGACAGTGCGGCTCTCCCTCAGCACTGACCCTCTGACAGTGCGGCGCTCGCTCAGTACTGACCCTTAGACAGTGCGGCTCTCCCTCAGCACTGACTCTCTGACAGTGCGGCTCTCCCTCAGCACTGACCCTCTGACAGTGCGGCTCTCCCTCAGCACTGACCCTCTGACAGTGCGGCACTCCCTCAGTACTGACCCTCTGACAGTGCGGCTCTCCCTCAGCACTGACCCTCTGACAGTGCGGCACTCCCTCAGTACTGACCCTCTGACAGTGCGGCTCTCCCTCAGCACTGACCCTCTGACAGTGCGGCTCTCCCTCAGCACTGACCCTCTGACATTGCAGCACTCCCTCAGCACTGACCCTCTGACAGTGCGGCACTCCTTCAGTACTGACCCCCTGACAGTGCCGCACTTCCTCAGTACTGACCCTCTGACAGTGTGACACTCCCTCAGCACTGACCCTCTGACAGTGCGGCACTCCCTCAGTACTGACCCTCTGACAGTGCGGCACTCCTTCAGTACTGACCCCCTGACAGTGCCGCACTTCCTCAGTACTGACCCTCTGACAGTGTGACACTCCCTCAGCACTGACCCTCTGACAGTGCGGCACTCCCTCAGCACTGACCCTCTGACAGTGCGGCACTCCTTCAGTACTGACCCCCTGACAGTGCCGCACTTCCTCAGTACTGACCCTCTGACAGTGTGACACTCCCTCAGCACTGACCCTCTGACAGTGCGGCACTCCCTCAGTTCTGACCCCCTGACAGTGCCGCACTTCCTCAGTACTGACCCTCTGACAGTGTGACACTCCCTCAGCACTGACCCTCTGACATTGCAGCACTCCCTCAGCACTGACCCTCTGACAGTGCGGCACTCCCTCAGTACTGACCCTCTGACAGTGCGGCACTCCCTCAGCACTGACCCTCTGACAGTGTGGAACTCCCTCAGCACTGACCCTCTGACAGTGCGGCACTCCCTCAGTATTTACTGTTTGACACTGTGCTGTTCTCTCTGCCTGTTTGAATAACTCGGCTTTTAGATTGGCTTTTGTTATAATTTATCAAATGTAACAGCGGGAACACTTAGTTTGAAGTGTGATCGACAAGCACTTTGTCCATCTTCTCAGTTGGTTTGTTGTAATGAAAAGAATGTTTGGGAGTTGAGGCTGTGATCCGAATATTCCGTGTTACATGATTTATTCTGAAGGTGAATGTCTGCTGCAGATGGACTGAATTTCAATTGTTTTTTTTCAATGTGTTTGACACAAAGGCAATTCATGGATATCGCGAGATAGAGAAATCACACTGGACTGAGCAGAATGAATCTACTGTGCAGAGATTGCGGGATATTGCCTTCCCCCCAGGGGTCCCCCAGCTCTCAATGGTACATGTGCTGGATCTCGATAAAACTGGCTTTATCAATCCACATGTGGACAGTGTGAAGGTAAATATCACAAGCAGTGTTCGTGTTGATGCTTCACCGGCTGTGATCACAGGTTTGTTATTTTCTGGAATCCTGTGGCTCCTTTACAAGTAGTTTTCCAATTCTCTTGTGAAAGGTTTTATTTTTTTCTGCTCCCACTGCCCTTTGCCGTCGATTGCAGTTAATCAGAACTCATTACCGAAGATTAATTTCCTCATGTCATCTCTGCCTCTTTTCCCAATCACCTTCAATCCATTTCCTGTTTCGGGCATTCCCACCCCACCCCCTCACTCCATTAGAGGCTGTCTCCCCTTATACTATCTATACTTTCTTTATATTTTTCTGACGGAGCTGTGTTCGCTCTCTCTCTCTCTCTCTCGATTCCCTGTTACATGTTTTAATTTCAAGGGGACTACTGCAGATGGTCTGAATTTCAAATGATTCTTGACACAAAAGCCTTTGGCTTTGTCAAAGGCAGATCATGCCTTACGAGCCTGATTGAATTTTTTGAGGATGTGACTAAACACATTGATGAAGGAAGAGCAGTAGATGTAGTATATATGGACTTCAGCAAGGCATTTGATAAGGTGCCCCATGGAAGGCTTATTGAGAAAGTGAGGGGGCATGGGATCCAAGGGGGCATTGCTTTGTGGATCCAGAACTGGCTTGCCCACAGAAGGCAAAGAGTGGTTATAGATGGGTCATATTCTGCATGGAGGTCTATCACCAGTGGAGTGCCCCAGGGATCTGTTCTGGGACCCTTACTCTTTTTGTGATTTTTATAAATGACCTGGATGAGGAAGTGGAGGGATGGGTTGGTAAGTTTGCTGATGACACAAAGGTTGTAGGTGTTGTGGATAGTGTGGAAGGATGTCAGAAGTTGCAGTGAGACATTGATAGGATGCAAGACTGGGCGGAGAAGTGGCAGATGGAGTTCAACCCAGATAAGTGTGAGGTGGTTCATTTTGACAGGTCAAATAGGATGGCGGAATATAATATTAATGGTAGGACTCTTGGCAGAGTGGAAGCTCAGAAGGATCTTGGGGTCCGAGTTCATAGGACGCTCAAAGCAGCTGTGCAGGTTGAGGCTGTGGTTAAGAAGGCGTATGGTGCACTGGCCTTCATCAATCGAGGAATTGAGTTTAGGAGTCGTGAGATAATGTTGCAGCTATATAAGACCCTAGTCAGACCCCACTTGGAGTACTGTGCTCAGTTCTGGTCGCCTCATTACAGGAAGGATATGGAAGCCATAGAAAAGGTGCAGAGGAGATTTACAAGGATGTTGCCTGGGTTGGGGAGCATGCCTTATGAGGATAGGTTGAGTGAGCTCAGCCTTTTCTCCTTGGAGAGATGAAGGATGAGGGGTGACCTGATAGAGGTGTATAAGATGTTCAGAGGTATTGATTGAGTGGATAGTCAGAGGCTTTTTCCCAGGGCTGAAATGGTTGCCACAAGAGGACACAGGTTTAGGGTGCTGGGGAGTAGGTACAGAGGAGATGTCAGGGGTAAGTTTTTCACTCGGAGGGTGGTGGGTACGTGGAATGGGCTGCCAGCAACGGTGCTGGAGGCGGATTCGATAGGGTCTTTTAAGAGACGTTTAGATAAGTACATGTAACTTAGTAAGATAGAGGGTTATAGGTAAGCCTAGTAATCGCTAAGGTAGGGACATGTTCGGCACAACTTTGTGGGCTGAAGGGTCTGTATTGTGCTGTAGTCTTTTTTCTATGTTTTTAAAAACAATCCATGGACACGGCGAGATGGAGAAATCACACTGGACTGAGCAGAATGAATCCAATTGAAAATCAGACAAAGTACAGAGAGAGAGAGAACGAGATGGTGTAGAGAGAGAGTAGAAAACACAGTGTCCTAACACTGACCCCTGGAGGAACAAAGACAGTAATAAATCTCACAACACCAGGTTAAAGCAGTGCTACCAAATAAACCTGATGGACTTTAACTTGGTGCTGTGAGACTTCTTACTGTGCTTACCCCAGTCCAACGCCAGCATCTCCACATCAGGGGAACAAAGACACACAGCTCTCTGAGAAAAATATAAAGATAGTTCAAGGGATGGTGAGTTAATCAAGGCAGACAAATTGTAAAATGTAATTATTATTTGTAAAGAAGTGAAATTGGAGTCAGTGGGAATTGCTGAACCTCTGCCTCTCACAAAGGGCTGGGTCACTGACACGGTGTGGGAGCAGACAATAATGTTAAACAGATGCTTTTTCTGCAGCGGATTCCGCCAGGGGTCAGTGTTAGGACACTGTTTTCTGCTCTCTCTCTCTCTGCTTGGTCTGATTTTCAGTTGGATTCTCTCTCTGTCACACACTTCCTTTTGCAGTTTCTGTTAACCTTCATTTCCTGCTCCTCCAGGAAACGCTGGCTTTGAAATTCCCCTTGTTGCTCCTTCTGGGAATAATATATAAACTATCTCCACCTCAGAAGCCGGACATTGCACTTGCCCTTTCTGTTGGCTCTCATTCTCTAACGAGGCGCGTGGAGTTCATCATTTTAATACCAGGAAAATCTCATCAGCTTGTGCAGCCCTCTGGAAGGATTTGTGCAGTTACCCCCCGCCCCCCCCCCAACTGACAGAGGCTGTCACAACATTCAAACACCCTACCCCAGCGCCCAGGACTCCACACACCATCTCTCCATCCCTCCCTTCCCCCCCCCCCCCCCCCGCCCCGCCAACAGATAGAAGCTGACACAACTAATGGGGGGGGGGGGGTACAGGAGACTGTGTCTGTCTAGTAGTAAAGGCGTGGAATGCCCTGCCTGCAGCAGTAGTGGACTCGTCAACATTAAGAGCATTCAAATGGTCATTGGATAAACATATGGGTGATATTGGAATAGTGTAGATTAGAGGGGCTTTAGATTGGTTTCACTGGTCGGCACAACATCGAGGGCCGAAGGGCCTGTACTGCGCTGTTATGTTCTATGGGAGGGGGGGAAACAGGAGACTGGTGTCTGTCTATTGGGGAGGGACAGGAGACTGTCTGTCTATGGGGTGGGGGGGGGGGGGTTACAGGCGACTGTCTGTCTATGGGGGGGGGTACAGGAAACTGTCTGTCTGTGGGGGGGAGTACAGGAGACTGTCGGGGGGGGGTACAGGAGACTGTCTGTCTATGGGGGGGGTACAGGAGACTGTCTGTCTGTGGGGGGGGTACAGGAAACTGTCTGTCTGTGGGGGGGGGACAGGAGACTGTCGGGGGGGGTACAGGAGACTGTCGGGGGGGGTACAGGAGACTGTCTGTCTATGGGGGGGGTACAGGAGACTGTCTGTCTGTTGGGGGTGGGGTACAGGAGACTGTCTGTCGGGGGGGTACAGGAGACTCTGTCGGGGGGGTACAGGAGACTCTGTCTGTTGGGGGCGGGGTACAGGAGACTGTCTGTCTATTGGGGGCGGGGTACAGGAGACTGTCTATGGGGGTGGGCGGGGAGGGGGTACAGGAGACTGTCTGTCTATTGGGGGGGGGTACAGGAGACTGTCTATGGGGGTTGTGGGGGGTACAGGAGACTGTCTATGGGGGTTGTGGGGGGTACAGGAGACTGTCTATGGGGGTTGTGGGGGGTACAGGAGACTGTCATGGGGAACTGTCCAGTCTGAACATTGTTCTTTATGCTGGTCTCTCTCTCTCTTGTAGTTCTGCGGGGACACCATTGCTGGGATTTGTCTGCTGTCAGCGAGTGTGATGCGTTTGTTGAGTGAGGACAATGAAGCTGATTGGGTGGATTTATTGTTGGAGAGACGCTCCGTCTATATCCTGAGGTGAGTGGGCAGCAAGTGTGTCAGGGGTCAGAGGTTACAGTGCGAGGAACCTGCCATTGATGCAGCAGCAGCCAATTCTCAGTTTGGATTTAGCTCATAAATCTCTCCCAGAGTAACTGGTTTCTATGGTAATCCCATGGTTAGAGCTTACCTCAGTGTCCTTGGCAGAGAAAGCCATTCAAAAACATCAGACCTGTGTATCTGTCTGTACTGACAGTCAGACCTGTGTATCTGTCTGTACTGACAGTCAGACCTGTGTATCTGTCTGTACTGACAGTCAGACCTGTGTATCTGTCTGTACTGACAGTCAGACCTGTGTATCTGTCTGTACTGACAGTCAGATCTGTGTATCTGTCTGTACTGACAGTCAGACCTGTGTCTGTATCTGCCTGTGTTGACTGTTAAATTGATTGTAGGTTCGATGGGCTTTAGATTGGTTTCACTGGACGGCGCAACATCGAGGGCCGAAGGGCCTGTACTGCGCTGTTATGTTCTAACAGTCAGACCTGTGTGTATGTATTGACTATAAGTAGTCTCACAGCAACAGGTTAAAGTCCAACAGGTTTATTTGGCAGCACAAGCTTTCAGAGCGTTGCCCCTTCATCAGGTGAGTGACTCACCTGACGAAGGAACGGCGCTCCGAAAGCTCGTGCTACCAAATAAACCTGTTGGACTTTAACCTGGTGTTGTGAGACTTCTTACTGTGCTTACCCCAGTCCAACGCCGGCATTTCTACATTATGTATTGACTGTTAACAGTCAAACCTGTGTGTCAGTAACAGTCTGTCACCGATCTGTCTTTCTTCACCAATACCTTGTGTGGTCTCCAGGAATGTTGCCCGTTACCAGTTCAGTCACCAGATCCTGCGAGACGAAGAGTCGTTTTTTGGAGAAAGGAAGGTGCCTCGTGGACGGCGAGTTTCTATCATTTGCAGGAACCTGCCCCCGGGGCCAGACACCAGCTGATCGAGTGGGGCATTGGACAGACCAAATATCCCTGGAAATCTGCCCTGATCTCATCCTCCATCAATCAACCCTAACAATCGTGCATCTCGACATTCTGTTGGATTACTGGCTGCTGTCCTTTGTCTCTGTCA
>NW_027593294.1:0-35042 GCF_964213995.1 Mustelus asterias
CCGGGGTGGCGGTCGGGAACAAAGGTGGAGGTGGCGGTCAGAACCAAGGTCCGAGGTGGTGGTCAGAACTAAGGTCCGGGGTGGCAGTCGGTACCAAAATCCGGGGGGGCAGTCGATACCACGGTCCGGCGTGGCGGTCGGAACCAAGGTCCGGGGTGGCGGTCGGAACCAAGTATCGGGGTGGCGGTCCGAACCAAGGTTCAGGCTGGCGTTCGGAACCAAGATCCGGGGGGCGGGCGGAACCAAAGTCCGGGTTCGCGTTTGGAACAAAGGTCCGACGTGGCGGTCGGAACCATGGTCCGTAGTGGTGGTCGGAACCAAGGTCCGGGGTGGCGGTCGGAAACAAGGTCCGGGGTGGCGGTCGGAAACAAGGTCCGGGGTGGCGGTCGGAACCAACGTCCGGGGTGGCGGTCCGAACCAACGTCCGGGGGTGGCGGGTCCGGAAACAAGGTCCGAGCTGGCGGTCGGAACCAAGGTCAGGGCTGGCGGTCGGAACCAAGGTCCGGGCTGGCGGTCGGAACCAAGGTCCGGGCTGGCGGTCGGAACCAAGGTCCGGGCTGGCGGTCGGAACCAAGGTCCGGGCTGGCGGTCGGAACCAAGGTCCGGGGGTGGCGGTCGGAACCAAGGTCCGGGGTGGCGGTCGGAACCAAGGTCCGGGGTGGCGGTCGGAACCAAGGTCCGGGGTGGCGGTCGGAACCAAGGTCCGGGGTGGCGGTCGGAACCAAGGTCCGGGTGGCGGTCGGAACCAAGGTCCGGGGTGGCGGTCGGAACCAGGTCCGGGTGGCGGTCGGAACCAAGGTCCGGGGTGGCGGTCGGAACCAAGGTCCGGGGTGGCGGTCTGAACCAAGGTCCGGGGTGGCGGTCGGAACCAAGGTCCGGGTGGTGGCGGTCGGAACCAAGGTCGGGGTGGCGGTTGGAACCAAGGTCCGGGGTACCGTTCTGAGCCAAGGTCCGAGGTGGTGGACGGAACCAAGATCCGGTGCCGTCGGAACCAAGGTCCGGGGTGGCGGTCGGAACCAAGGTCCTGGGTGGTGGTCGGAACTAAGGTCCGGGGTGGCGGTCGGACAAAGGTGGAGGTGGCGGTCAGAACCAAGGTCCGAGGTGGTGGTCAGAACTAAGGTCCGGAGTGGCAGTCGGTACCAAAATCCGGGGGGGCAGTCGATACCACGGTCCGGCGTGGCGGTCGGAACCAAGGTCCGGCGTGGCGGTCGGAACCAAGGTCCGGGGTGGCGGTCCGAACCAAGGATCAGGCTGGCGGTCGGAACAAGATCCGGGGTGGCGGGTGGAACCAAAGTCCGTGTTCGCGTTCGGAACAAAGGTCCGACGTGGCGGTCGGAACCAAGGTCCGTGGCGGCGGTCGGAACAAGGTCCGGGGCGGCGGTCGGAACCAAGGTCCGGTGCGGCGGTCGGAACCAAGGTCCGGGGCGGCGGTCGGAAACAAGGTCCGTGGCGGCGGTCGGAACCAACGTCCGGGGCGGCGGTCGGAACCAACGTCCGGGGTGGCGGTCGGAACAAAGGTTGAGGTGGCGGTCGGAACCAAGATCCGAGGTGGCGGTCGGACCCAAGGTCCGGGCTGGCATTCGGAACCAAGGTCCGGGCTGGCGGTCGGAACCAAGGTCCGGGCTGGCGGTCGGAACCAAGGTCCGGGGTGGCGGTCGGAACCAAGGTCCGGGGTGGCGGTCGGAACCAAGGTCCGGGGTGGCGGTCGGAACCAAGGTCCGGGGTGGCGGTCGGAACCAAGGTCGGGGTGGCGGTCGGAACCAAGGTCCGGGGTGGCGGTCGGAACCAAGGTCCGGGGTGGCGGTCGGAACCAAGGTCCGGGTGGCGGTCGGAACCAAGGTCCGGGGTGGCGGTCGGAACCAAGGTCCGGGGTGGCGGTCGGAACCAAGGTCCGGGGTGGCGGTCGGAAACCAAGGTCCGGGGTGGCGGTCGGAACCAAGGTCCGGGGTGGTGGTCGGAACCAAGGTCCGGGGTGGCGGTCGGAACCAAGGTCCGGGGTGGCGGTCGGAACCAAGGTCCGGGGTGGCGGTCGGAACAAAGGTCCGGGTGGCGGTCGGAACCAAGGTCCGGGGTGGCGGTCGGAACCAAGGTCCGGGGTGGCGGTCGGAACCAAGGTCCGGGGTGGCGGTCGGAACCAAGGTCCGGGGTGGCGGTCGGAACCAAGGTCCGGGGTGGCGGTCGGAACCAAGGTCCGGGGTGGCGGTCCGGAACCAAGGTCCGGGGTGGCGGTCGGAACCAAGGTCCGGGGTGGCGGTCGGAACCAAGGGTCCGGGGTGGCGGTCGGAACCAAGGTCCGGGGTGGCGGTCGGAACCAAGGTCCGGGGTGGCGGTCGGAACCAAGGTCCGGGGTGGGCGGTCGGAACCAAGGTCCGGGGTGGCGGTCGGAACCAAGGTCCGGGGTGGGGGGTCGGAACCAAGGTCCGGGGTGGCGGTCGGAACCAAGGTCCGGGGTGGCGGTCGGAACCAAGGTCCGGGGTGCCGGTCGGAACCAAGGTCCGGGGTGGCGGTCGGAACCAAGGTCCGGGGTGGCGGTCGGAACCAAGGTCCGGGGTGGCGGTCGGAACCAAGGTCCGGGGTGGCGGTCGGAACCAAGGTCCGGGGTGGCGGTCGGAACCAAGGTCCGGGGTGGCGGTCGGAACCAAGGTCCGGGGTGGCGGTCGGAACCAAGGTCCGGGGTGGAGGTCGGAACCAAGGTCCGGGGTGGCGGTCGGAACCAAGGTCCGGGGTGGCGGTCGGAACCAAGGTCCGGGGTGGCGGTCGGAACCAAGGTCCGGGGTGGCGGTCGGAACCAAGGTCCGGGGTGGCGGTCGGAACCAAGGTCCGGTGTGGCGGTCGGAACCAAGGTCCGGGGTGGCGGTCGGAACCAAGGTCCGGGGTGGCGGTCGGAACCAAGGTCCGGGGTGGCGGTCGGAACCAAGGTCCGGGGTGGCGGTCGGAACCAAGGTCCGGGCGGCGGTCGGAACCAAGGTCCGGGGTGGCGGTCGGAACCAAGGTCCGGGGTGGCGGTCGGAACCAAGGTCGGGGTGGCGGTCGGAACCAAGGTCCGGGGTGGCGGTCGGAACCAAGGTCCGGGGTGGCGGTCGGAACCAAGGTCGGGGTGGCGGTCGGAACCAAGGTCCGGGGTGGCGGTCGGAACCAAGGTCCGGGTGGGGGTCGGAACCAAGGTCCGGGGTGGCGGTCGGAACAAAGGTGGAGGTGGCGGTCAGAACCAAGGTCCGAGGTGGTGGTCAGAACTAAGGTCCGGGGTGGCAGTCGGTACCAAAATCCGGGGGGGCAGTCGATACCACGGTCCGGCGTGGCGGTCGGAACCAAGGTCCGGGGTGGCGGTCGGAACCAAGTATCGGGGTGGCGGTCCGAACCAAGGTTCAGGCTGGCGTTCGGAACCAAGATCCGGGGTGGCGGGCGGAACCAAAGTCCGGGTTCGCGTTTGGAACAAAGGTCCGACGTGGCGGTCGGAACCATGGTCCGTAGTGGTGGTCGGAACCAAGGTCCGGGGTGGCGGTCGGAAACAAGGTCCGGGGTGGCGGTCGGAAAACAAGGTCCGGGGTGGCGGTCGGAACCAACGTCCGGGGTGGCGGTCCGAACCAACGTCCGGGCTGGCGGTCGGAAACAAGGTCCGAGCTGGCGGTCGGAACCAAGGTCCGGGCTGGCGGTCGGAACCAAGGTCCGGGCTGGCGGTCGGAACCAAGGTCCGGGCTGGCGGTCGGAACCAAGGTCCGGGCTGGCGGTCGGAACCAAGGTCCGGGGTGGCGGTCGGAACCAAGGTCCGGGTGGCGGTCGGAACCAAGGTCCGGGGTGGCGGTCGGAACCAATGTCCGGGGTGGCGGTCGGAACCAAGGTCCGGGCTGGCGGTCGGAACCAAGGTCCTGGGGTGGCGGTCGGAACCAAGGTCCGGGGTGGCGGTCGGAACCAAGGTCCGGGGTGGCGGTCGGAACCAAGGTCCGGGGTGGCGGTCGGAACCAAGGTCCGGGTGGCGGTCGGAACCAAGGTCCGGGGTGGCGGTCGGAACCAAGGTCCGGGGTGGCGGTCGGAACCAAGGTCCGGGGTGGCGGTCGGAACCAAGGTCCGGGGTGGCGGTCGGAACCAAGGTCCGGGGTGGCGGTCGGAACCAAGGTCCGGGGTGGCGGTCGGAACCAAGGTCCGGGGTGGCGGTCGGAACCAAGGTCCGGGGTGGCGGTCGGAACCAAGGTCCGGGGTGGCGGTCCGAACCAAGGTCCGGGGTGGCGGTCGGAACCAAGGTCCGGGGTGGCGGTCGGAACCAAGGTCCGGGGTGGCGGTCGGAACCAAGGTCCGGGGTGGCGGTCGGAACCAAGGTCCGGGGTGGCGGTCGGAACCAAGGTCCGGGGTGGCGGTCGGAACCAAGGTCCGGGGTGGCGGTCGGAACCAAGGTCCGGGGTGGCGGTCGGAACCAAGGTCCGGGGTGGCGGTCGGAACCAAGGTCCGGGGTGGCGGTCGGAACCAAGGTCCTGGGTGGCGGTCGGAACCAAGGTCCGGGGTGGCGGTCGGAACCAAGGTCCGGGGTGGCGGTCGGAACCAAGGTCCGGGGTGGCGGTCGGAACCAAGGTCCGGGGTGGCGGTCGGAACCAAGGTCCGGGGTGGTGGACGGAACCAAGGTCCGGGGTGGCGGTCGGAACCAAGGTCCGGGGTGGCGGTCGGAACCAAGGTCCGGGGTGGGGGTCGGAACCAAGGTCCGGGGTGGCGGTCGGAACAAAGGTGGAGGTGGCGGTCAGAACCAAGGTCCGAGGTGGTGGTCAGAACTAAGGTCCGGGGTGGCAGTCGGTACCAAAATCCGGGGGGGCAGTCGATACCACGGTCCGGCGTGGCGGTCGGAACCAAGGTCCGGGGTGGCGGTCGGAACCAAGTATCGGGGTGGCGGTCCGAACCAAGGTTCAGGCTGGCGTTCGGAACCAAGATCCGGGGTGGCGGGCGGAACCAAAGTCCGGGTTCGCGTTTGGAACAAAGGTCCGACGTGGCGGTCGGAACCATGGTCCGTAGTGGTGGTCGGAACCAAGGTCCGGGGTGGCGGTCGGAAACAAGGTCCGGGGTGGCGGTCGGAAACAAGGTCCGGGGTGGCGGTCGGAACCAACGTCCGGGGTGGCGGTCCGAACCAACGTCCGGGCTGGCGGTCGGAAACAAGGTCCGAGCTGGCGGTCGGAACCAAGGTCCGGGCTGGCGGTCGGAACCAAGGTCCGGGCTGGCGGTCGGAACCAAGGTCCGGGCTGGCGGTCGGAACCAAGGTCCGGGCTGGCGGTCGGAACCAAGGTCCGGGCTGGCGGTCGGAACCAAGGTCCGGGGTGGCGGTCGGAACCAAGGTCCGGGGTGGCGGTCGGAACCAAGGTCCGGGGTGGCGGTCGGAACCAAGGTCCGGGGTGGCGGTCGGAACCAAGGTCCGGGGTGGCGGTCGGAACCAAGGTCCGGGGTGGCGGTCGGAACCAAGGTCCGGGGTGGCGGTCGGAACCAAGGTCCGGGGTGGCGGTCGGAACCAAGGTCCGTGGTGGCGGTCGGAACCAAGGTCCGGGGTGGCGGTCTGAACCAAGGTCCGGGGTGGCGGTCGGAACCAAGGTCCGGGGTGGCGGTCGGAACCAAGGTCCGGGGTGGCGGTTGGAACCAAGGTCCGGGGTACCGTTCTGAGCCAAGGTCCGAGGTGGTGGACGGAACCAAGATCCGGGGTGCCGTCGGAACCAAGGTCCCGGGGTGGCGGTCGGAACCAAGGTCCTGGGTGGTGGTCGGAACTAAGGTCCGGGGTGGCGGTCGGAACAAAGGTGGAGGTGGCGGTCAGAACCAAGGTCCGAGGTGGTGGTCAGAACTAAGGTCCGGAGTGGCAGTCGGTACCAAAATCCGGGGGGGCAGTCGATACCACGGTCCGGCGTGGCGGTCGGAACCAAGGTCCGGCGTGGCGGTCGGAACCAAGGTCCGGGGTGGCGGTCCGAACCAAGGATCAGGCTGGCGGTCGGAACCAAGATCCGGGGTGGCGGGTGGAACCAAAGTCCGGGTTCGCGTTCGGAACAAAGGTCCGACGTGGCGGTCGGAACCAAGGTCCGTGGCGGCGGTCGGAACCAAGGTCCGGGGCGGCGGTCGGAACCAAGGTCCGGTGCGGCGGTCGGAACCAAGGTCCGGGGCGGCGGTCGGAAACAAGGTCCGTGGCGGCGGTCGGAACCAACGTCCGGGGCGGCGGTCGGAACCAACGTCCGGGGTGGCGGTCGGAACAAAGGTTGAGGTGGCGGTCGGAACCAAGATCCGAGGTGGCGGTCGGACCCAAGGTCCGGGCTGGCATTCGGAACCAAGGTCCGGGCTGGCGGTCGGAACCAAGGTCCGGGCTGGCGGTCGGAACCAAGGTCCGGGGTGGCGGTCGGAACCAAGGTCCGGGGTGGCGGTCGGAACCAAGGTCCGGGGTGGCGGTCGGAACCAAGGTCCGGGGTGGCGGTCGGAACCAAGGTCCGGGGTGGCGGTCGGAACCAAGGTCCGGGGTGGCGGTCGGAACCAAGGTCCGGGGTGGCGGTCGGAACCAAGGTCCGGGGTGGCGGTCGGAACCAAGGTCCGGGGTGGCGGTCGGAACCAAGGTCCGGGGTGGCGGTCGGAACCAAGGTCCGGGGTGGCGGTCGGAACCAAGGTCCGGGGTGGCGGTCGGAACCAAGGTCCGGGGTGGCGGTCGGAACCAAGGTCCGGGGTGGCGGTCGGAACCAAGGTCCGGGGTGGCGGTCGGAACCAAGGTCCGGGGTGGCGGTCGGAACAAAGGTCCGGGGTGGCGGTCGGAACCAAGGTCCGGGGTGGCGGTCGGAACCAAGGTCCGGGGTGGCGGTCGGAACCAAGGTCCGGGGTGGCGGTCGGAACCAAGGTCCGGGGTGGCGGTCGGAACCAAGGTCCGGGGTGGCGGTCGGAACCAAGGTCCGGGGTGGCGGTCGGAACCAAGGTCCGGGGTGGCGGTCGGAACCAAGGTCCGGGGTGGCGGTCGGAACCAAGGTCCGGGGTGGCGGTCGGAACCAAGGTCCGGGGTGGCGGTCGGAACCAAGGTCCGGGGTGGCGGTCGGAACCAAGGTCCGGGGTGGCGGTCGGAACCAAGGTCCGGGGTGGGGGTCGGAACCAAGGTCCGGGGTGGCGGTCGGAACCAAGGTCCGGGGTGGCGGTCGGAACCAAGGTCCGGGGTGGCGGTCGGAACCAAGGTCCGGGGTGGCGGTCGGAACCAAGGTCCGGGGTGGCGGTCGGAACCAAGGTCCGGGGTGGCGGTCGGAACCAAGGTCCGGGGTGGCGGTCGGAACCAAGGTCCGGGGTGGCGGTCGGAACCAAGGTCCGGGGTGGCGGTCGGAACCAAGGTCCGGGGTGGCGGTCGGAACCAAGGTCCGGGGTGGAGGTCGGAACCAAGGTCCGGGGTGGCGGTCGGAACCAAGGTCCGGGGTGGCGGTCGGAACCAAGGTCCGGGGTGGCGGTCGGAACCAAGGTCCGGGGTGGCGGTCGGAACCAAGGTCCGGGGTGGCGGTCGGAACCAAGGTCCGGTGTGGCGGTCGGAACCAAGGTCCGGGGTGGCGGTCGGAACCAAGGTCCGGGGTGGCGGTCGGAACCAAGGTCCGGGGTGGCGGTCGGAACCAAGGTCCGGGGTGGCGGTCGGAACCAAGGTCCGGGTGGCGGTCGGAACCAAGGTCCGGGGTGGCGGTCGGAACCAAGGTCCGGGGTGGCGGTCGGAACCAAGGTCCGGGGTGGCGGTCGGAACCAAGGTCCGGGGTGGCGGTCGGAACCAAGGTCCGGGGTGGCGGTCGGAACCAAGGTCCGGGGTGGCGGTCGGAACCAAGGTCCGGGGTGGCGGTCGGAACCAAGGTCCGGGGTGGCGGTCGGAACCAAGGTCCGGGGTGGCGGTCGGAACCAAGGTCCGGGGTGGCGGTCGGAACCAAGGTCCGGGGTGGCGGTCGGAACCAAGGTCCGGGGTGGCGGTCGGAACCAAGGTCCGGGGTGGCGGTCGGAACCAAGGTCCGGGGTGGCGGTCGGAACCAAGGTCCGGGGTGGCGGTCGGAACCAAGGTCCGGGGTGGCGGTTGGAACCAAGGTCCGGGGTGGCGGTCTAACCAAGGTCCGGGGTTGCGGTCGGAACCAAGGTCCGGGGTGGCGGTCGGAACCAAGGTCCGGGGTGGCGGTCGGAACCAAGGTCCGGGGTGGCGGTCGGAACCAAGGTCCGGGGTGGCGGTCGGAACCAAGGTCAGGGGTGGCGGTCGGAACCAAGGTCCGGGGTGGCGGTCGGAACCAAGGTCCGGGGTGGCGGTCGGAACCAAGGTCCGGGGTGGCGGTCGGAACCAAGGTCCGGGGTGGCGGTCGGAACCAAGGTCCGGGGTGGCGGTCGGAACCAACGTCCGGGGTGGCGGTCGGAACCAAGGTCCGGTGTGGCGGTCGGAACCAAGGTCCGGGGTGGCGGTCGGAACCAAGGTCCGGGGTGGCGGTCGGAACCAAGGTCCGGGGTGGCGGTCGGAACCAAGGTCCGGGGTGGCGGTCGGAACCAAGGTCCGGGGTGGCGGTCGGAACCAAGGCCCGGGGTGGCGGTCGGAACCAAGGCCCGGGGTGGCGGTCGGAACCAAGGCCCGGGGTGGCGGTCGGAACCAAGGCCCGGGGTGGCGGTCGGAACCAAGGCCCGGGGTGGCGGTCGGAACCAAGGCCCGGGGTGGCGGTCGGAACCAAGGTCCGGGGTGGCGGTCGGAACCAAGGTCCGGGGTGGCGGTCGGAACCAAGGTCCGGGTTCGCGTTAGGAACAAAGGTCCGACGTGGCGGTCGGAACCATGGTCCGTAGTGGTGGTCGGAACCAAGGTCCGGGGTGGCGGTCGGAAACAAGGTCCGGGGTGGCGGTCGGAAACAAGGTCCGGGGTGGCGGTCCGAACCAACGTCCGGGGTGGCGGTCCGAACCAACGTCCGGGCTGGCGGTCGGAACCAAGGTCCGGGCTGGCGGTCGGAAACAAGGTCCGGGCTGGCGGTCGGAACCAAGGTCCGGGCTGGCGGTCGGAACCAAGGTCCGGGCTGGCGGTCGGAACCAAGGTCCGGGCTGGCGGTCGGAACCAAGGTCCGGGCTGGCGGTCGGAACCAAGGTCCGGGGTGGCGGTCGGAACCAAGGTCCGGGGTGGCGGTCGGAACCAAGGTCCGGGGTGGCGGTCGGAACCAAGGTCCGGGGTGGCGGTCGGAACCAAGGTCCGGGGTGGCGGTCGGAACCAAGGTCCGGGGTGGCGGTTGGAACCAAGGTCCGGGGTGGCGGTCGGAACCAAGGTCCGGGGTGGCGGTCGGAACCAAGGTCCGGGGTGGCGGTCGGAACCAAGGTATGGGGTAGCGTTCTGAGCCAAGGTGCGAGGTGGTGGACGGAACAAAGATCCGGGGTGCCGGTCGGAACCAAGGTCCGGGGTGGCGGTCGGAACCAAGGTCCTGGGTGGTGGCCGGAACCAAGGTCCGGGGTGGCGGTCGGAACAAAGGTGGAGGTGGCCGTCAGAACCTAGGTCCGAGGTGGCGGTCGGAACTAAGGTCCGGGGTGGCGGTCGGAACCAAGGTCCGGGGGGGCAGTCGATACCACGGTCCGGCGTGGCAGTCGGAACCAAGGTCCGGGGTGGCGGTCGGAACCAAGGTCCGGGGTGGCGGTCGGAACCAATGTCAGGGGTGGCGGTCGGAACCATGGTCCGGTGTGCAGGTCGGAAGAAAGGTCCAGGATGGCGGTCGGAACCACGGTCTGGGCTCGCGGTTGGAACCAAGGTCCGGGGTGGCGGTCGCAAACAAGGTATGGGGTAGCGTTCTGAGCCAAGGTCCGAGGTGGTGGACGGAACCAAGATCCGGGGTGCCGGTTGGAACAAAGGTCCTGGGTGGTGGCCGGAACCAAGGTCCTGGGTGGCGGTCGGAACCAAGGTCCGGGGTGGCGGTCGGAACCAAGGTCCGGGGTGGCGGTCGGAACCAAGGTCCGGGGTGGCGGTCGGAACCAAGGTCCGGGGTGGCGGTCGGAACCAATGTCCGGGGTGGCGGTCGGAACCAAGGTCCGGGGTGGCGGTCGGAACCAAGGTCCGGGGTGGCGGTCGGAACCAAGGTCCGGGGTGGCGGTCGGAACCAAGGTCCGGGGTGGCGGTCGGAACCAAGGTCCGAGGTGGCGGACGGAACCAAGGTCCGGGGTGCCGGTCGGATCCAAGGTCCAGGGTGGCGTTCGGAACCAAGGTCCGGGGTGGCGTTCGGAACCAAGGTCCGGGGTGCCGGTCGGAACCAAGGTCCGGGGTGGCGTTCGGAACCAGCGTCCGGGGTGGCGTTCGGAACCAAGGTCCGGGCTGGCGGTCGGAACCAAGGTCCGGGGTGGCGGTCGGAACCAAGGTCCGGGGTGCCGTTCTGAGCCAAGGTCCGAGGAGGTGGACGGAACCAAGATCCGGGGTGCCGGTCGGAACCAAGGTCCGGGGTGGCGGTCGGAACCAAGGTCTTGGGTGGTGGTCGGAACCAAGGTCCGGGGTGGCGGTCGGAACAAAGGTGGAGGTGGCGATCAGAACCAAGGTCCGAGGTGGCGGTCGGAACTAAGGTCCGGGGTGACAGTCGGTACCAAGGTCCGGGGGGGCAGTCGATACCACGGTCCGGCGTGGCGGTCGGAACCAAGGTCCGGGGTGGCGGTCGGAACCAAGGATCGGGGTGGCGGTCCGAACCAAGGTCCTGGCTGGCGGTCGGAACCAAAGTCCGGGTTCGCGTTCGGAACAAAGGTCCGGCGTGGCGGTCGGAACCAAGGTCCGTGGTGGCGGTCGGAACCAAGGTCCGGGGTGGCGGTCGGAACCAAGATCCGGGGTGGCGGTCCGAACCAAGGTCCGGGGTGGCGGTCCGAACCAAGGTCCGGGGTGGCGGTCCGAACCAAGGTCCGGGGTGGCGGTCGGAACCAAGGTCCGGGGTGGCGGTCGGAACCAAGGTCCGGGGTGGCGGTCGGAACCAAGGTCCGGGGTGGCGGTCGGAACCAAGGTCCGGGGTGGCGGTCGGAACCAAGGTCCGGGGTGGCGGTCGGAACCAAGGTCCGGGGTGGCGGTCGGAACCAAGGTCCGGGGTGGCGGTCGGAACCAAGGTCCGGGGTGGCGGTCGGAACCAAGGTCCGGGGTGGCGGTCGGAACCAAGGTCCGGGGTGGCGGTCGGAACCAAGGTCCGGGGTGGCGGTCGGAACCAAGGTCCGGGGTGGCGGTCGGAACCAAGGTCCGGGGTGGGGGTCGGAACCAAGGTCCGGGGTGGCGGTCGGAACCAAGGTCCGGGGTGGCGGTCGGAACCAAGGTCCGGGGTGGCGGTCGGAACCAAGGTCCGGGGTGGCGGTCGGAACCAAGGTCCGGGGTGGCGGTCGGAACCAAGGTCCGGGGTGGCGGTCGGAACCAAGGTCCGGGGTGGCGGTCGGAACCAAGGTCCGGGGTGGCGGTCGGAACCAAGGTCCGGGGTGGCGGTCGGAACCAAGGTCCGGGGTGGCGGTCGGAACCAAGGTCCGGGGTGGCGGTCGGAACCAAGGTCCGGGGTGGAGGTCGGAACCAAGGTCCGGGGTGGCGGTCGGAACCAAGGTCCGGGGTGGCGGTCGGAACCAAGGTCCGGGGTGGCGGTCGGAACCAAGGTCCGGGGTGGCGGTCGGAACCAAGGTCCGGGGTGGCGGTCGGAACCAAGGTCCGGTGTGGCGGTCGGAACCAAGGTCCGGGGTGGCGGTCGGAACCAAGGTCCGGGGTGGCGGTCGGAACCAAGGTCCGGGGTGGCGGTCGGAACCAAGGTCCGGGGTGGCGGTCGGAACCAAGGTCCGGGGTGGCGGTCGGAACCAAGGTCCGGGGTGGCGGTCGGAACCAAGGTCCGGGGTGGCGGTCGGAACCAAGGTCCGGGGTGGCGGTCGGAACCAAGGTCCGGGGTGGCGGTCGGAACCAAGGTCCGGGGTGGCGGTCGGAACCAAGGTCCGGGGTGGCGGTCGGAACCAAGGTCCGGGGTGGCGGTCGGAACCAAGGTCCGGGGTGGCGGTCGGAACCAAGGTCCGGGGTGGCGGTCGGAACCAAGGTCCGGGGTGGCGGTCGGAACCAAGGTCCGGGGTGGCGGTCGGAACCAAGGTCCGGGGTGGCGGTCGGAACCAAGGTCCGGGGTGGCGGTCGGAACCAAGGTCCGGGGTGGCGGTCGGAACCAAGGTCCGGGGTGGCGGTCGGAACCAAGGTCCGGGGTGGCGGTTGGAACCAAGGTCCGGGGTGGCGGTCTAACCAAGGTCCGGGGTTGCGGTCGGAACCAAGGTCCGGGGTGGCGGTCGGAACCAAGGTCCGGGGTGGCGGTCGGAACCAAGGTCCGGGGTGGCGGTCGGAACCAAGGTCCGGGGTGGCGGTCGGAACCAAGGTCAGGGGTGGCGGTCGGAACCAAGGTCCGGGGTGGCGGTCGGAACCAAGGTCCGGGGTGGCGGTCGGAACCAAGGTCCGGGGTGGCGGTCGGAACCAAGGTCCGGGGTGGCGGTCGGAACCAAGGTCCGGGGTGGCGGTCGGAACCAACGTCCGGGGTGGCGGTCGGAACCAAGGTCCGGTGTGGCGGTCGGAACCAAGGTCCGGGGTGGCGGTCGGAACCAAGGTCCGGGGTGGCGGTCGGAACCAAGGTCCGGGGTGGCGGTCGGAACCAAGGTCCGGGGTGGCGGTCGGAACCAAGGTCCGGGGTGGCGGTCGGAACCAAGGCCCGGGGTGGCGGTCGGAACCAAGGCCCGGGGTGGCGGTCGGAACCAAGGCCCGGGGTGGCGGTCGGAACCAAGGCCCGGGGTGGCGGTCGGAACCAAGGCCCGGGGTGGCGGTCGGAACCAAGGCCCGGGGTGGCGGTCGGAACCAAGGTCCGGGGTGGCGGTCGGAACCAAGGTCCGGGGTGGCGGTCGGAACCAAGGTCCGGGTTCGCGTTAGGAACAAAGGTCCGACGTGGCGGTCGGAACCATGGTCCGTAGTGGTGGTCGGAACCAAGGTCCGGGGTGGCGGTCGGAAACAAGGTCCGGGGTGGCGGTCGGAAACAAGGTCCGGGGTGGCGGTCCGAACCAACGTCCGGGGTGGCGGTCCGAACCAACGTCCGGGCTGGCGGTCGGAACCAAGGTCCGGGCTGGCGGTCGGAAACAAGGTCCGGGCTGGCGGTCGGAACCAAGGTCCGGGCTGGCGGTCGGAACCAAGGTCCGGGCTGGCGGTCGGAACCAAGGTCCGGGCTGGCGGTCGGAACCAAGGTCCGGGCTGGCGGTCGGAACCAAGGTCCGGGGTGGCGGTCGGAACCAAGGTCCGGGGTGGCGGTCGGAACCAAGGTCCGGGGTGGCGGTCGGAACCAAGGTCCGGGGTGGCGGTCGGAACCAAGGTCCGGGGTGGCGGTCGGAACCAAGGTCCGGGGTGGCGGTTGGAACCAAGGTCCGGGGTGGCGGTCGGAACCAAGGTCCGGGGTGGCGGTCGGAACCAAGGTCCGGGGTGGCGGTCGGAACCAAGGTATGGGGTAGCGTTCTGAGCCAAGGTGCGAGGTGGTGGACGGAACAAAGATCCGGGGTGCCGGTCGGAACCAAGGTCCGGGGTGGCGGTCGGAACCAAGGTCCTGGGTGGTGGCCGGAACCAAGGTCCGGGGTGGCGGTCGGAACAAAGGTGGAGGTGGCCGTCAGAACCTAGGTCCGAGGTGGCGGTCGGAACTAAGGTCCGGGGTGGCGGTCGGAACCAAGGTCCGGGGGGGCAGTCGATACCACGGTCCGGCGTGGCAGTCGGAACCAAGGTCCGGGGTGGCGGTCGGAACCAAGGTCCGGGGTGGCGGTCGGAACCAATGTCAGGGGTGGCGGTCGGAACCATGGTCCGGTGTGCAGGTCGGAAGAAAGGTCCAGGATGGCGGTCGGAACCACGGTCTGGGCTCGCGGTTGGAACCAAGGTCCGGGGTGGCGGTCGCAAACAAGGTATGGGGTAGCGTTCTGAGCCAAGGTCCGAGGTGGTGGACGGAACCAAGATCCGGGGTGCCGGTTGGAACAAAGGTCCTGGGTGGTGGCCGGAACCAAGGTCCTGGGTGGCGGTCGGAACCAAGGTCCGGGGTGGCGGTCGGAACCAAGGTCCGGGGTGGCGGTCGGAACCAAGGTCCGGGGTGGCGGTCGGAACCAAGGTCCGGGGTGGCGGTCGGAACCAATGTCCGGGGTGGCGGTCGGAACCAAGGTCCGGGGTGGCGGTCGGAACCAAGGTCCGGGGTGGCGGTCGGAACCAAGGTCCGGGGTGGCGGTCGGAACCAAGGTCCGGGGTGGCGGTCGGAACCAAGGTCCGAGGTGGCGGACGGAACCAAGGTCCGGGGTGCCGGTCGGATCCAAGGTCCAGGGTGGCGTTCGGAACCAAGGTCCGGGGTGGCGTTCGGAACCAAGGTCCGGGGTGCCGGTCGGAACCAAGGTCCGGGGTGGCGTTCGGAACCAGCGTCCGGGGTGGCGTTCGGAACCAAGGTCCGGGCTGGCGGTCGGAACCAAGGTCCGGGGTGGCGGTCGGAACCAAGGTCCGGGGTGCCGTTCTGAGCCAAGGTCCGAGGAGGTGGACGGAACCAAGATCCGGGGTGCCGGTCGGAACCAAGGTCCGGGGTGGCGGTCGGAACCAAGGTCTTGGGTGGTGGTCGGAACCAAGGTCCGGGGTGGCGGTCGGAACAAAGGTGGAGGTGGCGATCAGAACCAAGGTCCGAGGTGGCGGTCGGAACTAAGGTCCGGGGTGACAGTCGGTACCAAGGTCCGGGGGGGCAGTCGATACCACGGTCCGGCGTGGCGGTCGGAACCAAGGTCCGGGGTGGCGGTCGGAACCAAGGATCGGGGTGGCGGTCCGAACCAAGGTCCTGGCTGGCGGTCGGAACCAAAGTCCGGGTTCGCGTTCGGAACAAAGGTCCGGCGTGGCGGTCGGAACCAAGGTCCGTGGTGGCGGTCGGAACCAAGGTCCGGGGTGGCGGTCGGAACCAAGATCCGGGGTGGCGGTCCGAACCAAGGTCCGGGGTGGCGGTCCGAACCAAGGTCCGGGGTGGCGGTCCGAACCAAGGTCCGGGGTGGCGGTCGGAACCAAGGTCCGGGGTGGCGGTCGGAACCAAGGTCCGGGGTGGCGGTCGGAACCAAGGTCCGGGGTGGCGGTCGGAACCAAGGTCCGGGGTGGCGGTCGGAACCAAGGTCCGGGGTGGCGGTCGGAACCAAGGTCCGGGGTGGCGGTCGGAACCAAGGTATGGGGTAGCGTTCTGAGCCAAGGTCCGAGGTGGTGGACGGAACCAAGATCCGGGGTGCCGGTCGGAACCAAGGTCCGGGGTGGCGGTCGGAACCAAGGTCCTGGGTGGTGGCCGGAACCAAGGTCCGGGGTGGCGGTCGGAACAAAGGTGGAGGCGGCGGTCAGAACCTAGGTCCGAGGTGGCGGTCGGAACTAAGGTCCGGGGTGGCGGTCGGAACCAAGGTCCGGGGGGGCAGTCGATACCACGGTCCGGCGTGGCAGTCGGAACCAAGGTCCGGGGTGGCGGTCGGAACCAAGGTCCGGGGTGGCATCGGAACCAATGTCAGGGGTGGCGGTCGGAACCAAGGTCCGGTGTGCCGGTCGGAAGAAAGGTCCAGGATGGCGGTCGGAACCACGGTCTGGGCTCGCGGTTGGACCAAGGTCCGGGGTGGCGGTCGCAAACAAGGTATGGGGTAGCGTTCTGAGCCAAGGTCCGAGGTGGTGGACGGAACCAAGATCCGGGGTGCCGGTTGGAACAAAGGTCCTGGGTGGTTGCCGGAACCTAGGTCCTGGGTGGTGGTCGGAACCAAGGTCCGAGGTGGCGGTCGGAAACAAGGTCCAAGGTGGCGGTCGGAACCAAGGTCCGAGGTGGTGGTCGGAACCAAGGTCCGATGTGGAGGTCGGGACCAAGGTCCGAGGTGGTGGTCCGAACAAAGGTCCGGGGTGGCGGTCGGAACCAAGGTCCGGGGTGGCGGTCGGAACCAATGTCCGAGGTGGCGGTCAGATCCCAAGGTCCGATGTGGCGGTCGGAACCAAGGTCCGGTGTGGCGGTCGGAATCAAGGTCCGGGGTGGCGGTCGGAACCAAGGTCCGGGGGGGCGGTCGGAACCAAGGTCCGGGGTGGCGGTCGGAACCAAGGTCCGGGGTGGCGGTCGGAACCAAGGTCCGGGAAGGCGGTCGATAGCACCGTCCGGCGTGGCTGTCGGAACCAAGGTCTGGAGTGGCGGTCGGAACCAAGAATCGGGGAGGCGGTCTGAACCAAGTTCCTGGCTGGCGGTTGGAACCAAGGTACGGGGTCGCGGTCGGAACCAATGTCAGGGGTGGCGGTCGGAACCACGTTCCGGGGTGGCGGTCGGAACCACGGTCCGGGGTGACGGTCGGAACCAAGGTCCGGGGTGGCGGTCGCGACCAAGGTCCGGGGTGGCGGTCGCAACCAAGGTCCGGGGTGGCGGTCGCAACCAAGGTCCGGGGTGGCGGTCGCAACCAAGGTCCGGGGTGGCGTTCAGAACCAAGGTCCGGGGTGGCAGTCGGAACCAAGGTCTTGGCTGGCAGTCGGAACCACTTTCCGAGGCGGCGGTCGGAACCAAGGTCTGGGGGGGCATTCGGAACCAAGGTCCGGGGATGCGGTCGGAACCAAGGTCCTGGGTGGTGGTCGGAACCAAGGTCCGGAGTGGCGGTCGGAACAAAGGTGGAGGTGGCGGTCAGAACCAAGGTCCGAGGTGGCGCTCGGAACTAAGGCCCGGGGTGGCAGTCGGTACCAAGGTCCGGGGGGGCAGTCGATATCACAGTGCGGCGTGGCGGTCGGAACCAAGGATTGGGGTGGCGGTCTGAACCAAGGTCCTGGCTGGAGGTCCGAACCAAGGTCCGGGGTGGCGGTCGGAACCAAGGTCCGGGCTGGCGGTCGGAACCAAGGTCCGGGGCGGCGGTCGGAACCAAGGTCCGGGGCGGCGGTCGGAACCAAGGTCCGGGGCGGCGGTCGGAACCAAGGTCCGGGGCGGCGGTCGGAACCAAGGTCCGGGGCGGCGGTCGGAACCAAGGTCCGGGGCGGCGGTCGGAACCACGGTCCGGGGCGGCGGTCGGAACCACGGTCCGGGGCGGCGGTCGGAACCACGGTCCGGGGCGGCGGTCGGAACCACGGTCCGGGGCGGCGGTCGGAACCACGGTCCGGGGCGGCGGTCGGAACCACGGTCCGGGGCGGCGGTCGGAACCAAGGTCCGGGCTGGCGGTCGGAACCAAGGTCCGGGGTGGCGGTCGGAACCAAGGTCCGGGGTGGCGGTCGGAACCAAGGTCCGGGGTGGCGGTCGGAACCAAGGTCCGGGGTGGCGGTCGGAACCAAGGTCCGGGGTGGCGGTCGGAACCAAGGTCCGGGGTGGCGGTTGGAACCAAGGTCCGGTGTGGCGGTCGGAACCAAGGTCCGGGGTGGCGGTCGGAACCAAGGTCCGGGGTGGCGGTCGGAACCAAGGTATGGGGTAGCGTTCTGAGCCAAGGTGCGAGGTGGTGGACGGAACAAAGATCCGGGGTGCCGGTCGGAACCAAGGTCCGGGGTGGCGGTCGGAACCAAGGTCCGGGGTGGCGGTCGGAACCAAGGTCCGAGGTGGCGGACGGAACCAAGGTCCGGGGTGCCGGTCGGATCCAAGGTCCAGGGTGGCGTTCGGAACCAAGGTCCGGGGTGGCGTTCGGAACCAAGGTCCGGGGTGCCGGTCCGAACCAAGGTCCGGGGTGGCGTTCGGAACCAGCGTCCGGGGTGGCGTTCGGAACCAAGGTCCGGGCTGGCGGTCGGAACCAAGGTCCGGGGTGGCGGTCGGAACCAAGGTCCGGGGTGCCGTTCTGAGCCAAGGTCCGAGGTGGTGGACGGAACCAAGATCCGGGGTGCCGGTCGGAACTAAGGTCCGGGGTGGCGGTCGGAACCAAGGTCTTGGGTGGTGGTCGGAACCAAGGTCCGGGGTGGCGGTCGGAACAAAGGTGGAGGTGGCGATCAGAACCAAGGTCCGAGGTGGCGGTCGGAACTAAGGTCCGGGGTGACAGTCGGTACCAAGGTCCGGGGGGGCAGTCGATACCACGGTCCGGCGTGGCGGTCGGAACCAAGGTCCGGGGTGGCGGTCGGAACCAAGGATCGGGGTGGCGGTCCGAACCAAGGTCCTGGCTGGCGGTCGGAACCAAAGTCCGGGTTCGCGTTCGGAACAAAGGTCCGGCGTGGCGGTCGGAACCAAGGTCCGTGGTGGCGGTCGGAACCAAGGTCCGGGGTGGCGGTCGGAACCAAGATCCGGGGTGGCGGTCCGAACCAAGGTCCGGGGTGGCGGTCCGAACCAAGGTCCGGGGTGGCGGTCCGAACCAAGGTCCGGGGTGGCGGTCGGAACCAAGGTCCGGGGTGGCGGTCGGAACCAAGGTCCGGGGTGGCGGTCGGAACCAAGGTCCGGGGTGGCGGTCGGAACCAAGGTCCGGGGTGGCGGTCGGAACCAAGGTCCGGGGTGGCGGTCGGAACCAAGGTCCGGGGTGGCGGTCGGAACCAAGGTCCGGGGTGGCGGTCGGAACCAAGGTATGGGGTAGCGTTCTGAGCCAAGGTCCGAGGTGGTGGACGGAACCAAGATCCGGGGTGCCGGTCGGAACCAAGGTCCGGGGTGGCGGTCGGAACCAAGGTCCTGGGTGGTGGCCGGAACCAAGGTCCGGGGTGGCGGTCGGAACAAAGGTGGAGGTGGCGGTCAGAACCTAGGTCCGAGGTGGCGGTCGGAACTAAGGTCCGGGGTGGCGGTCGGAACCAAGGTCCGGGGGGGCAGTCGATACCACGGTCCGGCGTGGCAGTCGGAACCAAGGTCCGGGGTGGCGGTCGGAACCAAGGTCCGGGGTGGCATCGGAACCAATGTCAGGGGTGGCGGTCGGAACCAAGGTCCGGTGTGCCGGTCGGAAGAAAGGTCCAGGATGGCGGTCGGAACCACGGTCTGGGCTCGCGGTTGGACCAAGGTCCGGGGTGGCGGTCGCAAACAAGGTATGGGGTAGCGTTCTGAGCCAAGGTCCGAGGTGGTGGACGGAACCAAGATCCGGGGTGCCGGTTGGAACAAAGGTCCTGGGTGGTGGCCGGAACCTAGGTCCTGGGTGGTGGTCGGAACCAAGGTCCGAGGTGGCGGTCGGAAACAAGGTCCAAGGTGGCGGTCGGAACCAAGGTCCGAGGTGGTGGTCGGAACCAAGGTCCGATGTGGAGGTCGGGACCAAGGTCCGAGGTGGTGGTCCGAACAAAGGTCCGGGGTGGCGGTCGGAACCAAGGTCCGGGGTGGCGGTCGGAACCAATGTCCGAGGTGGCGGTCAGATCCCAAGGTCCGATGTGGCGGTCGGAACCAAGGTCCGGTGTGGCGGTCGGAATCAAGGTCCGGGGTGGCGGTCGGAACCAAGGTCCGGGGGGGCGGTCGGAACCAAGGTCCGGGGTGGCGGTCGGAACCAAGGTCCGGGGTGGCGGTCGGAACCAAGGTCCGGGAAGGCGGTCGATAGCACCGTCCGGCGTGGCTGTCGGAACCAAGGTCTGGAGTGGCGGTCGGAACCAAGAATCGGGGAGGCGGTCTGAACCAAGTTCCTGGCTGGCGGTTGGAACCAAGGTACGGGGTCGCGGTCGGAACCAATGTCAGGGGTGGCGGTCGGAACCACGTTCCGGGGTGGCGGTCGGAACCACGGTCCGGGGTGACGGTCGGAACCAAGGTCCGGGGTGGCGGTCGCGACCAAGGTCCGGGGTGGCGGTCGCAACCAAGGTCCGGGGTGGCGGTCGCAACCAAGGTCCGGGGTGGCGGTCGCAACCAAGGTCCGGGGTGGCGTTCAGAACCAAGGTCCGGGGTGGCAGTCGGAACCAAGGTCTTGGCTGGCAGTCGGAACCACTTTCCGAGGCGGCGGTCGGAACCAAGGTCTGGGGGGGCATTCGGAACCAAGGTCCGGGGATGCGGTCGGAACCAAGGTCCTGGGTGGTGGTCGGAACCAAGGTCCGGAGTGGCGGTCGGAACAAAGGTGGAGGTGGCGGTCAGAACCAAGGTCCGAGGTGGCGCTCGGAACTAAGGCCCGGGGTGGCAGTCGGTACCAAGGTCCGGGGGGGCAGTCGATATCACAGTGCGGCGTGGCGGTCGGAACCAAGGATTGGGGTGGCGGTCTGAACCAAGGTCCTGGCTGGAGGTCCGAACCAAGGTCCGGGGTGGCGGTCGGAACCAAGGTCCAGGCTGGCGGTCGGAACCAAGGTCCGGGGCGGCGGTCGGAACCAAGGTCCGGGGCGGCGGTCGGAACCAAGGTCCGGGGCGGCGGTCGGAACCAAGGTCCGGGGCGGCGGTCGGAACCAAGGTCCGGGGCGGCGGTCGGAACCAAGGTCCGGGGTGCCGTTCTGAGCCAAGGTCCGAGGTGGTGGACGGAACCAAGATCCGGGGTGCCGGTCGGAACTAAGGTCCGGGGTGGCGGTCGGAACCAAGGTCTTGGGTGGTGGTCGGAACCAAGGTCCGGGGTGGCGGTCGGAACAAAGGTGGAGGTGGCGATCAGAACCAAGGTCCGAGGTGGCGGTCGGAACTAAGGTCCGGGGTGACAGTCGGTACCAAGGTCCGGGGGGGCAGTCGATACCACGGTCCGGCGTGGCGGTCGGAACCAAGGTCCGGGGTGGCGGTCGGAACCAAGGATCGGGGTGGCGGTCCGAACCAAGGTCCTGGCTGGCGGTCGGAACCAAAGTCCGGGTTCGCGTTCGGAACAAAGGTCCGGCGTGGCGGTCGGAACCAAGGTCCGTGGTGGCGGTCGGAACCAAGGTCCGGGGTGGCGGTCGGAACCAAGATCCGGGGTGGCGGTCCGAACCAAGGTCCGGGGTGGCGGTCCGAACCAAGGTCCGGGGTGGCGGTCCGAACCAAGGTCCGGGGTGGCGGTCGGAACCAAGGTCCGGGGTGGCGGTCGGAACCAAGGTCCGGGGTGGCGGTCGGAACCAAGGTCCGGGGTGGCGGTCGGAACCAAGGTCCGGGGTGGCGGTCGGAACCAAGGTCCGGGGTGGCGGTCGGAACCAAGGTATGGGGTAGCGTTCTGAGCCAAGGTCCGAGGTGGTGGACGGAACCAAGATCCGGGGTGCCGGTCGGAACCAAGGTCCGGGGTGGCGGTCGGAACCAAGGTCCTGGGTGGTGGCCGGAACCAAGGTCCGGGGTGGCGGTCGGAACAAAGGTGGAGGTGGCGGTCAGAACCTAGGTCCGAGGTGGCGGTCGGAACTAAGGTCCGGGGTGGCGGTCGGAACCAAGGTCCGGGGGGGCAGTCGATACCACGGTCCGGCGTGGCAGTCGGAACCAAGGTCCGGGGTGGCGGTCGGAACCAAGGTCCGGGGTGGCATCGGAACCAATGTCAGGGGTGGCGGTCGGAACCAAGGTCCGGTGTGCCGGTCGGAAGAAAGGTCCAGGATGGCGGTCGGAACCACGGTCTGGGCTCGCGGTTGGACCAAGGTCCGGGGTGGCGGTCGCAAACAAGGTATGGGGTAGCGTTCTGAGCCAAGGTCCGAGGTGGTGGACGGAACCAAGATCCGGGGTGCCGGTTGGAACAAAGGTCCTGGGTGGTGGCCGGAACCTAGGTCCTGGGTGGTGGTCGGAACCAAGGTCCGAGGTGGCGGTCGGAAACAAGGTCCAAGGTGGCGGTCGGAACCAAGGTCCGAGGTGGTGGTCGGAACCAAGGTCCGATGTGGAGGTCGGGACCAAGGTCCGAGGTGGTGGTCCGAACAAAGGTCCGGGGTGGCGGTCGGAACCAAGGTCCGGGGTGGCGGTCGGAACCAATGTCCGAGGTGGCGGTCAGATCCCAAGGTCCGATGTGGCGGTCGGAACCAAGGTCCGGTGTGGCGGTCGGAATCAAGGTCCGGGGTGGCGGTCGGAACCAAGGTCCGGGGGGGCGGTCGGAACCAAGGTCCGGGGTGGCGGTCGGAACCAAGGTCCGGGGTGGCGGTCGGAACCAAGGTCCGGGAAGGCGGTCGATAGCACCGTCCGGCGTGGCTGTCGGAACCAAGGTCTGGAGTGGCGGTCGGAACCAAGAATCGGGGAGGCGGTCTGAACCAAGTTCCTGGCTGGCGGTTGGAACCAAGGTACGGGGTCGCGGTCGGAACCAATGTCAGGGGTGGCGGTCGGAACCACGTTCCGGGGTGGCGGTCGGAACCACGGTCCGGGGTGACGGTCGGAACCAAGGTCCGGGGTGGCGGTCGCGACCAAGGTCCGGGGTGGCGGTCGCAACCAAGGTCCGGGGTGGCGGTCGCAACCAAGGTCCGGGGTGGCGGTCGCAACCAAGGTCCGGGGTGGCGTTCAGAACCAAGGTCCGGGGTGGCAGTCGGAACCAAGGTCTTGGCTGGCAGTCGGAACCACTTTCCGAGGCGGCGGTCGGAACCAAGGTCTGGGGGGGCATTCGGAACCAAGGTCCGGGGATGCGGTCGGAACCAAGGTCCTGGGTGGTGGTCGGAACCAAGGTCCGGAGTGGCGGTCGGAACAAAGGTGGAGGTGGCGGTCAGAACCAAGGTCCGAGGTGGCGCTCGGAACTAAGGCCCGGGGTGGCAGTCGGTACCAAGGTCCGGGGGGGCAGTCGATATCACAGTGCGGCGTGGCGGTCGGAACCAAGGATTGGGGTGGCGGTCTGAACCAAGGTCCTGGCTGGAGGTCCGAACCAAGGTCCGGGGTGGCGGTCGGAACCAAGGTCCGGGCTGGCGGTCGGAACCAAGGTCCGGGGCGGCGGTCGGAACCAAGGTCCGGGGCGGCGGTCGGAACCAAGGTCCGGGGCGGCGGTCGGAACCAAGGTCCGGGGCGGCGGTCGGAACCAAGGTCCGGGGCGGCGGTCGGAACCAAGGTCCGGGGCGGCGGTCGGAACCACGGTCCGGGGCGGCGGTCGGAACCACGGTCCGGGGCGGCGGTCGGAACCACGGTCCGGGGCGGCGGTCGGCACCACGGTCCGGGGCGGCGGTCGGAACCACGGTCCGGGGCGGCGGTCGGAACCACGGTCCGGGGCGGCGGTCGGAACCAAGGTCCGGGCTGGCGGTCGGAACCAAGGTCCGGGGTGGCGGTCGGAACCAAGGTCCGGGGTGGCGGTCGGAACCAAGGTCCGGGGTGGCGGTCGGAACCAAGGTCCGGGGTGGCGGTCGGAACCAAGGTCCGGGGTGGCGGTCGGAACCAAGGTCCGGGGTGGCGGTTGGAACCAAGGTCCGGTGTGGCGGTCGGAACCAAGGTCCGGGGTGGCGGTCGGAACCAAGGTCCGGGGTGGCGGTCGGAACCAAGGTATGGGGTAGCGTTCTGAGCCAAGGTGCGAGGTGGTGGACGGAACAAAGATCCGGGGTGCCGGTCGGAACCAAGGTCCGGGGTGGCGGTCGGAACCAAGGTCCTGGGTGGTGGCCGGAACCAAGGTCCGGGGTGGCGGTCGGAACAAAGGTGGAGGTGGCCGTCAGAACCTAGGTCCGAGGTGGCGGTCGGAACTAAGGTCCGGGGTGGCGGTCGGAACCAAGGTCCGGGGGGGCAGTCGATACCACGGTCCGGCGTGGCAGTCGGAACCAAGGTCCGGGGTGGCGGTCGGAACCAAGGTCCGGGGTGGCGGTCGGAACCAATGTCAGGGGTGGCGGTCGGAACCAAGGTCCGGTGTGCAGGTCGGAAGAAAGGTCCAGGATGGCGGTCGGAACCACGGTCTGGGCACGCGGTTGGAACCAAGGTCCGGGGTGGCGGTCGCAAACAAGGTATGGGGTAGCGTTCTGAGCCAAGGTCCGAGGTGGTGGACGGAACCAAGATCCGGGGTGCCGGTTGGAACAAAGGTCCTGGGTGGTGGCCGGAACCAAGGTCCTGGGTGGCGGTCGGAACCAAGGTCCGGGGTGGCGGTCGGAACCAAGGTCCGGGGTGGCGGTCGGAACCAAGGTCCGGGGTGGCGGTCGGAACCAAGGTCCGGGGTGGCGGTCGGAACCAATGTCCGGGGTGGCGGTCGGAACCAAGGTCCGGGGTGGCGGTCGGAACCAAGGTCCGGGGTGGCGGTCGGAACCAAGGTCCGGGGTGGCGGTCGGAACCAAGGTCCGGGGTGGCGGTCGGAACCAAGGTCCGAGGTGGCGGACGGAACCAAGGTCCGGGGTGCCGGTCGGATCCAAGGTCCAGGGTGGCGTTCGGAACCAAGGTCCGGGGTGGCGTTCGGAACCAAGGTCCGGGGTGCCGGTCGGAACCAAGGTCCGGGGTGGCGTTCGGAACCAGCGTCCGGGGTGGTGTTCGGAACCAAGGTCCGGGCTGGCGGTCGGAACCAAGGTCCGGGGTGGCGGTCGGAACCAAGGTCCGGGGTGCCGTTCTGAGCCAAGGTCCGAGGTGGTGGACGGAACTAAGGTCCGGGGTGACAGTCGGTACCAAGGTCCGGGGGGGCAGTCGATACCACGGTCCGGCGTGGCGGTCGGAACCAAGGTCCGGGGTGGCGGTCGGAACCAAGGATCGGGGTGGCGGTCCGAACCAAGGTCCTGGCTGGCGGTCGGAACCAAAGTCCGGGATCGCGTTCGGAACAAAGGTCCGGCGTGGCGGTCGGAACCAAGGTCCGTGGTGGCGGTCGGAACCAAGGTCCGGGGTGGCGGTCGGAACCAAGATCCGGGGTGGCGGTCCGAACCAAGGTCCGGGGTGGCGGTCCGAACCAAGGTCCGGGGTGGCGGTCCGAACCAAGGTCCGGGGTGGCGGTCCGAACCAAGGTCCGGGGTGGCGGTCGGAACCAAGGTCCGGGGTGGCGGTCGGAACCAAGGTCCGGGGTGGCGGTCGGAACCAAGGTCCGGGGTGGCGGTCGGAACCAAGGTCCGGGGTGGCGGTCGGAACCAAGGTCCGGGGTGGCGGTCGGAACCAAGGTCCGGGGTGGCGGTCGGAACCAAGGTATGGGGTAGCGTTCTGAGCCAAGGTCCGAGGTGGTGGACGGAACCAAGATCCGGGGTGCCGGTCGGAACCAAGGTCCGGGGTGGCGGTCGGAACCAAGGTCCTGGGTGGTGGCCGGAACCAAGGTCCGGGGTGGCGGTCGGAACAAAGGTGGAGGTGGCGGTCAGAACCTAGGTCCGAGGTGGCGGTCGGAACTAAGGTCCGGGGTGGCGGTCGGAACCAAGGTCCGGGGGGGCAGTCGATACCACGGTCCGGCGTGGCAGTCGGAACCAAGGTCCGGGGTGGCGGTCGGAACCAAGGTCCGGGGTGGCGGTCGGAACCAATGTCAGGGGTGGCGGTCGGAACCAAGGTCCGGTGTGCCGGTCGGAAGAAAGGTCCAGGATGGCGGTCGGAACCACGGTCTGGGCTCGCGGTTGGACCAAGGTCCGGGGTGGCGGTCGCAAACAAGGTATGGGGTAGCGTTCTGAGCCAAGGTCCGAGGTGGTGGACGGAACCAAGATCCGGGGTGCCGGTTGGAACAAAGGTCCTGGGTGGTGGCCGGAACCTAGGTCCTGGGTGGTGGTCGGAACCAAGGTCCGAGGTGGCGGTCGGAAACAAGGTCCAAGGTGGCGGTCGGAACCAAGGTCCGAGGTGGTGGTCGGAACCAAGGTCCGATGTGGCGGTCGGGACCAAGGTCCGAGGTGGTGGTCCGAACAAAGGTCCGGGGTGGCGGTCGGAACCAAGGTCCGGGGTGGCGGTCGGAACCAATGTCCGAGGTGGCGGTCAGATCCCAAGGTCCGATGTGGCGGTCGGAACCAAGGTCCGGTGTGGCGGTCGGAATCAAGGTCCGGGGTGGCGGTCGGAACCAAGGTCCGGGGGGGCGGTCGGAACCAAGGTCCGGGGTGGCGGTCGGAACCAAGGTCCGGGGTGGCGGTCGGAACCAAGGTCCGGGAAGGCGGTCGATAGCACCGTCCGGCGTGGCTGTCGGAACCAAGGTCTGGAGTGGCGGTCGGAACCAAGAATCGGGGAGGCGGTCTGAACCAAGTTCCTGGCTGGCGGTTGGAACCAAGGTACGGGGTCGCGGTCGGAACCAATGTCAGGGGTGGCGGTCGGAACCAAGGTCCGGGGTGGCGGTCGGAACCAAGGTCCGGGGGGGCAGTCGATACCACGGTCCGGCGTGGCAGTCGGAACCAAGGTCCGGGGTGGCGGTCGGAACCAAGGTCCGGGGTGGCGGTCGGAACCAATGTCAGGGGTGGCGGTCGGAACCAAGGTCCGGTGTGCCGGTCGGAAGAAAGGTCCAGGATGGCGGTCGGAACCACGGTCTGGGCTCGCGGTTGGACCAAGGTCCGGGGTGGCGGTCGCAAACAAGGTATGGGGTAGCGTTCTGAGCCAAGGTCCGAGGTGGTGGACGGAACCAAGATCCGGGGTGCCGGTTGGAACAAAGGTCCTGGGTGGTGGCCGGAACCTAGGTCCTGGGTGGTGGTCGGAACCAAGGTCCGAGGTGGCGGTCGGAAACAAGGTCCAAGGTGGCGGTCGGAACCAAGGTCCGAGGTGGTGGTCGGAACCAAGGTCCGATGTGGCGGTCGGGACCAAGGTCCGAGGTGGTGGTCCGAACAAAGGTCCGGGGTGGCGGTCGGAACCAAGGTCCGGGGTGGCGGTCGGAACCAATGTCCGAGGTGGCGGTCAGATCCCAAGGTCCGATGTGGCGGTCGGAACCAAGGTCCGGTGTGGCGGTCGGAATCAAGGTCCGGGGTGGCGGTCGGAACCAAGGTCCGGGGGGGCGGTCGGAACCAAGGTCCGGGGGGGCGGTCGGAACCAAGGTCCGGGGTGGCGGTCGGAACCAAGGTCCGGGAAGGCGGTCGATAGCACCGTCCGGCGTGGCTGTCGGAACCAAGGTCTGGAGTGGCGGTCGGAACCAAGAATCGGGGAGGCGGTCTGAACCAAGTTCCTGGCTGGCGGTTGGAACCAAGGTACGGGGTCGCGGTCGGAACCAATGTCAGGGGTGGCGGTCGGAACCAAGGTCCGGTGTGCCGGTCGGAAGAAAGGTCCAGGATGGCGGTCGGAACCACGGTCTGGGCTCGCGGTTGGACCAAGGTCCGGGGTGGCGGTCGCAAACAAGGTATGGGGTAGCGTTCTGAGCCAAGGTCCGAGGTGGTGGACGGAACCAAGATCCGGGGTGCCGGTTGGAACAAAGGTCCTGGGTGGTGGCCGGAACCTAGGTCCTGGGTGGTGGTCGGAACCAAGGTCCGAGGTGGCGGTCGGAAACAAGGTCCAAGGTGGCGGTCGGAACCAAGGTCCGAGGTGGTGGTCGGAACCAAGGTCCGATGTGGCGGTCGGGACCAAGGTCCGAGGTGGTGATCCGAACAAAGGTCCGGGGTGGCGGTCGGAACCAAGGTCCGGGGTGGCGGTCAGATCCCAAGGTCCGATGTGGCGGTCGGAACCAAGGTCCGGTGTGGCGGTCGGAATCAAGGTCCGGGGTGGCGGTCGGAACCAAGGTCCGGGGTGGCGGTCGGAACCAAGGTCCGGGGTGGCGGTCGGAACCAAGGTCCGGGGTGGCGGTCGGAACCAAGGTCCGGGAAGGCGGTCGATAGCACCGTCCGGCGTGGCTGTCGGAACCAAGGTCTGGAGTGGCGGTCGGAACCAAGAATCGGGGAGGCGGTCTGAACCAAGTTCCTGGCTGGCGGTTGGAACCAAGGTACGGGGTCGCGGTCGGAACCAATGTCAGGGGTGGCGGTCGGAACCACGCTCCGGGGTGGCGGTCGGAACCACGGTCCGGGGTGACGGTCGGAACCAAGGTCCGGGGTGGCGGTCGCGACCAAGGTCCGGGGTGGCAGTCGCAACCAAGGTCCGGGGTGGCGGTCGCAACCAAGGTCCGGGGTGGCGGTCGCAACCAAGGTCCGGGGTGGCGTTCAGAACCAAGGTCCGGGGTGGCAGTCGGAACCAAGGTCTTGGCTGGCAGTCGGAACCACTTTCCGAGGCGGCGGTCGGAACCAAGGTCTGGGGGGGCATTCGGAACCAAGGTCCGGGGATGCGGTCGGAACCAAGGTCCTGGGTGGTGGTCGGAACCAAGGTCCGGAGTGGCGGTCGGAACAAAGGTGGAGGTGGCGGTCAGAACCAAGGTCCGAGGTGGCGCTCGGAACTAAGGCCCGGGGTGGCAGTCGGTACCAAGGTCCGGGGGGGCAGTCGATATCACAGTGCGGCGTGGCGGTCGGAACCAAGGATTGGGGTGGCGGTCTGAACCAAGGTCCTGGCTGGAGGTCCGAACCAAGGTCCAGGGTGGCGGTCGGAACCAAGGTCCGGGCTGGCGGTCGGAACCAAGGTCCGGGGCGGCGGTCGGAACCAAGGTCCGGGGCGGCGGTCGGAACCAAGGTCCGGGGCGGCGGTCGGAACCAAGGTCCGGGGCGGCGGTCGGAACCAAGGTCCGGGGCGGCGGTCGGAACCACGGTCCGGGGCGGCGGTCGGAACCACGGTCCGGGGCGGCGGTCGGAACCACGGTCCGGGGCGGCGGTCGGAACCACGGTCCGGGGCGGCGGTCGGAACCACGGTCCGGGGCGGCGGTCGGAACCACGGTCCGGGGCGGCGGTCGGAACCACGGTCCGGGGCGGCGGTCGGAACCACGGTCCGGGGCGGCGGTCGGAACCACGGTCCGGGGCGGCGGTCGGAACCACGGTCCGGGGCGGCGGTCGGAACCACGGTCCGGGGCGGCGGTCGGAACCACGGTCCGGGGCGGCGGTCGGAACCACGGTCCGGGGCGGCGGTCGGAACCACGGTCCGGGGCGGCGGTCGGAACCACGGTCCGGGGCGGCGGTCGGAACCACGGTCCGGGGCGGCGGTCGGAACCACGGTCCGGGGCGGCGGTCGGAACCACGGTCCGGGGCGGCGGTCGGAACCACGGTCCGGGGCGGCGGTCGGAACCACGGTCCGGGGCGGCGGTCGGAACCACGGTCCGGGGCGGCGGTCGGAACCACGGTCCGGGGCGGCGGTCGGAACCACGGTCCGGGGCGGCGGTCGGAACCACGGTCCGGGGCGGCGGTCGGAACCACGGTCCGGGGCGGCGGTCGGAACCAAGGTCCGGGGCGGCGGTCGGAACCAAGGTCCGGGGCGGCGGTCGGAACCAAGGTCCGGGGCGGCGGTCGGAACCAAGGTCCGGGGCGGCGGTCGGAGCCAAGGTCCGGGGCGGCGGTCGGAGCCAACGTCCGGGGCGGCGGTCGGAGCCAAGGTCCGGGGCGGCGGTCGGAGCCAAGGTCCGGGGCGGCGGTCGGAGCCAAGGTCCGGGGCGGCGGTCGGAGCCAAGGTCCGGGGCGGCGGTCGGAGCCAAGGTCCGGGGCGGCGGTCGGAGCCAAGGTCCGGGGCGGCGGTCGGAGCCAAGGTCCGGGGCGGCGGTCGGAGCCAAGGTCCGGGGCGGCGGTCGGAGCCAAGGTCCGGGGCGGCGGTGGGAGCCAAGGTCCGGGGCGGCGGTCGGAGCCAAGGTCCGGGGCGGCGGTCGGAGCCAAGGTCCGGGGCGGCGGTCGGAGCCAAGGTCCGGGGCGGCGGTCGGATCCAAGGTCCGGGGCGGCGGTCGGAACCAAGGTCCGGGGCGGCGGTCGGAACCAAGGTCCGGGGCGGCGGTCGGAACCACGGTCCGGGGCGGCGGTCGGAACCACGGTCCGGGGCGGCGGTCGGAACCACGGTCCGGGGCGGCGGTCGGAACCACGGTCCGGGGCGGCGGTCGGAACCACGGTCCGGGGCGGCGGTCGGAACCACGGTCCGGGGCGGCGGTCGGAACCACGGTCCGGGGCGACGGTCGGAACCACGGTCCGGGGCGGCGGTCGGAACCACGGTCCGGGGCGGCGGTCGGAACCACGGTCCGGGGCGGCGGTCGGAACCACGGTCCGGGGCGGCGGTCGGAACCACGGTCCGGGGCGGCGGTCGGAACCACGGTCCGGGGGGGCGGTCGGAACCACGGTCCGGGGCGGCGGTCGGAACCACGGTCCGGGGCGGCGGTCGGAACCACGGTCCGGGGCGGCGGTCGGAACCACGGTCCGGGGCGGCGGTCGGAACCACGGTCCGGGGCGGCGGTCGGAACCACGGTCCGGGGCGGCGGTCGGAACCACGGTCCGGGGCGGCGGTCGGAACCACGGTCCGGGGCGGCGATCGGAACCACGGTCCGGGGTGGCGGTCGCGACCAAGGTCCGGGGTGGCGGTCGCGACCAAGGTCCGGGGTGGCGGTCGCAACCAAGGTCCGGGGTGGCGGTCGCAACCAAGGTCCGGGGTGGCGTTCAGAACCAAGGTCCGGGGTGGCAGTCGGAACCAAGATCTTGGCTGGCAGTCGGAACCACTTTCCGAGGCGGCGGTCGGAACCAAGGTCTGGGGGGGCATTCGGAACCAAGGTCCGGGGATGCGGTCGGAACCAAGGTCCTGGGTGGTGGTCGGAACCAAGGTCCGGAGTGGCGGTCGGAACAAAGGTGGAGGTGGCGGTCAGAACCAAGGTCCGAGGTGGCGCTCGGAACTAAGGCCCGGAGTGGCAGTCGGTACCAAGGTCCGGGGGGGCAGTCGATATCACAGTGCGGCGTGGCGGTCGGAACCAAGGATTGGGGTGGCGGTCTGAACCAAGGTCCTGGCTGGAGGTCCGAACCAAGGTCCGGGGTGTCGGTCGGAACCAAGGTCCGGGCTGGCGGTCGGAACCAAGGTCCGGGGCGGCGGTCGGAACCAAGGTCCGGGGCGGCGGTCGGAACCAAGGTCCGGGGCGGCGGTCGGAACCAAGGTCCGGGGCGGCGGTCGGAACCACGGTCCGGGGCGGCGGTCGGAACCACGGTCCGGGGCGGCGGTCGGAACCACGGTCCGGGGCGGCGGTCGGAACCACGGTCCGGGGCGGCGGTCGGAACCACGGTCCGGGGCGGCGGTCGGAACCACGGTCCGGGGCGGCGGTCGGAACCACGGTCCGGGGCGGCGGTCGGAACCACGGTCCGGGGCGGCGGTCGGAACCACGGTCCGGGGCGGCGGTCGGAACCACGGTCCGGGGCGGCGGTCGGAACCACGGTCCGGGGCGGCGGTCGGAACCACGGTCCGGGGCGGCGGTCGGAACCACGGTCCGGGGCGGCGGTCGGAACCACGGTCCGGGGCGGCGGTCGGAACCACGGTCCGGGGCGGCGGTCGGAACCACGGTCCGGGGCGGCGGTCGGAACCACGGTCCGGGGCGGCGGTCGGAACCACGGTCCGGGGCGGCGGTCGGAACCACGGTCCGGGGCGGCGGTCGGAACCACGGTCCGGGGCGGCGGTCGGAACCACGGTCCGGGGCGGCGGTCGGAACCACGGTCCGGGGCGGCGGTCTGAACCACGGTCCGGGGCGGCGGTCGGAACCACGGTCCGGGGCGGCGGTCGGAACCACGGTCCGGGGCGGCGGTCGGAACCACGGTCCGGGGCGGCGGTCGGAACCACGGTCCGGGGCGGCGGTCGGAACCACGGTCCGGGGCGGCGGTCGGAACCACGGTCCGGGGCGGCGGTCGGAACCACGGTCCGGGGCGGCGGTCGGAACCACGGTCCGGGGCGGCGGTCGGAACCACGGTCCGGGGCGGCGGTCGGAACCAAGGTCCGGGGCGGCGGTCGGAACCAAGGTCCGGGGCGGCGGTCGGAACCAAGGTCCGGGGCGGCGGTCGGAACCAAGGTCCGGGGCGGCGGTCGGAACCAAGGTCCGGGGCGGCGGTCGGAGCCAAGGTCCGGGGCGGCGGTCGGAGCCAAGGTCCGGGGCGGCGGTCGGAGCCAAGGTCCGGGGCGGCGGTCGGAGCCAAGGTCCGGGGCGGCGGTCGGAGCCAAGGTCCGGGGCGGGGTCGGAGCCAAGGTCCGGGGCGGCGGTCGGAGCCAAGGTCCGGGGCGGCGGTCGGAGCCAAGGTCCGGGGCGGCGGTCGGAGCCAAGGTCCGGGGCGGCGGTCGGAGCCAAGGTCCGGGGCGGCGGTCGGAGCCAAGGTCCGGGGCGGCGGTCGGATCCAAGGTGCGGGGCGGCGGTCGGATCCAAGGTGGAGGTGGCGGTCAGAACCAAGGTCCGAGGTGGCGCTCGGAACTAAGGCCCGGGGTGGCAGTCGGTACCAAGGTCCGGGGGGGCAGTCGATATCACAGTGCGGCGTGGCGGTCGGAACCAAGGATTGGGGTGGCGGTCTGAACCAAGGTCCTGGCTGGAGGTCCGAACCAAGGTCCGGGGTGGCGGTCGGAACCAAGGTCCGGGCTGGCGGTCGGAACCAAGGTCCGGGGCGGCGGTCGGAACCAAGGTCCGGGGCGGCGGTCGGAACCAAGGTCCGGGGCGGCGGTCGGAACCAAGGTCCGGGGCGGCGGTCGGAACCAAGGTCCGGGGCGGCGGTCGGAACCAAGGTCCGGGGCGGCGGTCGGAACCACGGTCCGGGGCGGCGGTCGGAACCACGGTCCGGGGCGGCGGTCGGAACCACGGTCCGGGGCGGCGGTCGGAACCACGGTCCGGGGCGGCGGTCGGAACCACGGTCCGGGGCGGCGGTCGGAACCACGGTCCGGGGCGGCGGTCGGAACCACGGTCCGGGGCGGCGGTCGGAACCACGGTCCGGGGCGGCGGTCGGAACCACGGTCCGGGGCGGCGGTCGGAACCACGGTCCGGGGCGGCGGTCGGAACCACGGTCCGGGGCGGCGGTCGGAACCACGGTCCGGGGCGGCGGTCGGAACCACGGTCCGGGGCGGCGGTCGGAACCACGGTCCGGGGCGGCGGTCGGAACCACGGTCCGGGGCGGCGGTCGGAACCACGGTCCGGGGCGGCGGTCGGAACCACGGTCCGGGGCGGCGGTCGGAACCACGGTCCGGAGCGGCGGTCGGAACCACGGTCCGGGGCGGCGGTCGGAACCACGGTCCGGGGCGGCGGTCGGAACCACGGTCCGGGGCGGCGGTCGGAACCACGGTCCGGGGCGGCGGTCGGAACCACGGTCCGGGGCGGCGGTCGGAACCACGGTCCGGGGCGGCGGTCGGAACCACGGTCCGGGGCGGCGGTCGGAACCACGGTCCGGGGCGGCGGTCGGAACCACGGTCCGGGGCGGCGGTCGGAACCACGGTCCGGGGCGGCGGTCGGAACCAAGGTCCGGGGCGGCGGTCGGAACCAAGGTCCGGGGCGGCGGTCGGAACCAAGGTCCGGGGCGGCGGTCGGAACCAAGGTCCGGGGCGGCGGTCGGAGCCAAGGTCCGGGGCGGCGGTCGGAGCCAAGGTCCGGGGCGGCGGTCGGAGCCAAGGTCCGGGGCGGCGGTCGGAGCCAAGGTCCGGGGCGGCGGTCGGAGCCAAGGTCCGGGGCGGCGGTCGGAGCCAAGGTCCGGGGCGGCGGTCGGAGCCAAGGTCCGGGGCGGCGGTCGGAGCCAAGGTCCGGGGCGGCGGTCGGAGCCAAGGTCCGGGGCGGCGGTCGGAGCCAAGGTCCGGGGCGGCGGTCGGAGCCAAGGTCCGGGGCGGCGGTCGGAGCCAAGGTCCGGGGCGGCGGTCGGATCCAAGGTGCGGGGCGGCGGTCGGATCCAAGGTGCGGGGCGGCGGTCGGAACCAAGGTCCGGGGCGGCGGTCGGAACCAAGGTCCGGGGCGGCGGTCGGAACCACGGTCCGGGGCGGCGGTCGGAACCACGGTCCGGGGCGGCGGTCGGAACCACGGTCCGGGGCGGCGGTCGGAACCACGGTCCGGGGCGGCGGTCGGAACCACGGTCCGGGGCGGCGGTCGGAACCACGGTCCGGGGCGGCGGTCGGAACCACGGTCCGGGGCGGCGGTCGGAACCACGGTCCGGGGCGGCGGTCGGAACCACGGTCCGGGGCGGCGGTCGGAACCACGGTCCGGGGCGGCGGTCGGAACCACGGTCCGGGGCGGCGGTCGGAACCACGGTCCGGGGCGGCGGTCGGAACCACGGTCCGGGGCGGCGGTCGGAACCACGGTCCGGGGCGGCGGTCGGAACCACGGTCCGGGGCGGCGGTCGGAACCACGGTCCGGGGCGGCGGTCGGAACCACGGTCCGGGGCGGCGGTCGGAACCACGGTCCGGGGCGGCGGTCGGAACCACGGTCCGGGGCGGCGGTCGGAACCACGGTCCGGGGCGGCGGTCGGAACCACGGTCCGGGGCGGCGGTCGGAACCACGGTCCGGGGCGGCGGTCGGAACCACGGTCCGGGGCGGCGGTCGGAACCACGGTCCGGGGCGGCGGTCGGAACCACGGTCCGGGGTGGCGGTCGCAACCAAGGTCCGGGGTGGCGGTCGCAACCAAGGTCCGGGGTGGCGGTCGCAACCAAGGTCCGGGGTGGCGTTCAGAACCAAGGTCCGGGGTGGCAGTCGGAACCAAGGTCTTGGATGGCAGTCGGAACCACTTTCCGAGGCGGCGGTCGGAACCAAGGTCTGGGGGGGCATTCGGAACCAAGGTCCGGGGATGCGGTCGGAACCAAGGTCCTGGGTGGTGGTCGGAACCAAGGTCCGGAGTGGCGGTCGGAACAAAGGTGGAGGTGGCGGTCAGAACCAAGGTCCGAGGTGGCGCTCGGAACTAAGGCCCGGGGTGGCAGTCGGTACCAAGGTCCGGGGGGGCAGTCGATATCACAGTGCGGCGTGGCGGTCGGAACCAAGGATTGGGGTGGCGGTCTGAACCAAGGTCCTGGCTGGAGGTCCGAACCAAGGTCCGGGGTGGCGGTCGGAACCAAGGTCCGGGCTGGCGGTCGGAACCAAGGTCCGGGGCGGCGGTCGGAACCAAGGTCCGGGGCGGCGGTCGGAACCAAGGTCCGGGGCGGCGGTCGGAACCAAGGTCCGGGGCGGCGGTCGGAACCAAGGTCCGGGGCGGCGGTCGGAACCACGGTCCGGGGCGGCGGTCGGAACCACGGTCCGGGGCGGCGGTCGGAACCACGGTCCGGGGCGGCGGTCGGAACCACGGTCCGGGGCGGCGGTCGGAACCACGGTCCGGGGCGGCGGTCGGAACCACGGTCCGGGGCGGCGGTCGGAACCAAGGTCCGGGGCGGCGGTCGGAACCAAGGTCCGGGGCGGCGGTCGGAACCAAGGTCCGGGGCGGCGGTCGGAACCAAGGTCCGGGGCGGCGGTCGGAACCAAGGTCCGGGGCGGCGGTCGGAACCAAGGTCCGGGGCGGCGGTCGGAACCAAGGTCCGGGGCGGCGGTCGGAACCACGGTCCGGGGCGGCGGTCGGAACCACGGTCCGGGGCGGCGGTCGGAACCACGGTCCGGGGCGGCGGTCGGAACCACGGTCCGGGGCGGCGGTCGGAACCACGGTCCGGGGCGGCGGTCGGAACCACGGTCCGGGGCGGCGGTCGGAACCAAGGTCCGGGGCGGCGGTCGGAACCAAGGTCCGGGGCGGCGGTCGGAACCAAGGTCCGGGGCGGCGGTCGGAACCAAGGTCCGGG
>NW_027593295.1:0-10000 GCF_964213995.1 Mustelus asterias
ATTCTCCCCCCACTCCCCCCCGTGGGAGCGAGTCCCACATTCTCCCCCCACTCCCCCCGTGGGAGTGAGTCCCACATTCTCCCCCCACTCCCCCCGTGGGAGCGGAAGTCCCACATTCTCCCCCACTCCCCCCGTGGGAGCGAGTCCCACATTCTCCCCCACTCCCCCCCGTGGGAGCGAGTCCCACATTCTCCCCCATCCCCCCCGTGGGAGCGAGTCCCACATTCTCCCCCCACTCCCCCCGTGGGAGCGAGTCCCACATTCTCCCCCCACTCCCCCCGTGGGAGCGAGTCCCACATTCTCCCCCACTCCCCCCGTGGGAGCGAGTCCCACATTCACCCCCCCACTCCCCCCGTGGGAGCGAGTCCCACATTCTCCCCCACTCCCCCCCGTGGGAGCGAGTCCCACATTCTCCCCACTCCCCCCCGTGGGAGCGAGTCCCACATTCTCCCCCACTCCCCCCGTGGGAAGCGAGTCCCACATTCTCCCCCCACTCCCCCCGTGGGAGCAAGTCCCACATTCTCCCCCCACTCTCCCCGTGGGAGCGAGTCCCACATTCTCCCCCCACTCCCCCCGTGGGAGCGAGTCCCACATTCTCCCCCCACTCCCCCGTGGGAGTGAGTCCCACATTCTCCCCACTCCCCCGTGGGAGCGAGTCCCACATTCTCCCCCACTCCCCCCGTGGGAGCGAGTCCCACATTCTCCCCCACTCCCCCCGTGGGAGCGAGTCCCACATTCTCCCCCACTCCCCCCGTGGGAGCGAGTCCCACATTCTCCCCCCACTCCCCCGTGGGAGCGAGTCCCACATTCTCCCCCACTCCCCCCGTGGGAGCGAGTCCCACATTCTCCCCCCACTCCCCCCGTGGGAGCGAGTCCCACATTCTCCCCCCACTCCCCCCGTGGGAGCGAGTCCCACATTCTCCCCCCACTCCCCCCGTGGGAGCGAGTCCCACATTCTCCCCCCACTCCCCCCGTGGGAGCGAGTCCCACATTCTCCCCCCACTCCCCCCGTGGGAGCGAGTCCCACATTCTCCCCCCACTCCCCCCGTGGGAGCGAGTCCCACATTCTCCCCCCACTCCCCCCGTGGGAGCGAGTCCCACATTCTCCCCCCACTCCCCCCGTGGGAGCGAGTCCCACATTCTCCCCCCCACTCCCCCCGTGGGAGCGAGTCCCACATTCTCCCCCCACTCCCCCCGTGGGAGCGAGTCCCACATTCTCCCCCCACTCCCCCCGTGGGAGCGAGTCCCACATTCTCCCCCCACTCTCTGGGTAAAAGCATTTGTCCTGAGTCCCTCATTGGATTTATTAGTGACCCTCGTGTGGTCCTCCCTAGTTTTGGATTCCCTTGCATGGGGAAACCTTCTCACTCTGTGTACCCCTTGCTATTTTTATAATATTCAATCACTTAACACTCTCTGTGTCTCTGGGGAATGTGATAGCTTAGAACACCCTGTAATATTTGACCTCTCAATTCTGGTATCATTATTTAGAAAAACATATTTCGACACCGCATCTGTATAACTTCTAGAATATATAGAATGTGCAAGGTGGAAGCATAACCACGACTGCATCTCCCGCACATGATGAGAATCCTCACCTCTGTTCCTTCCCCTCATCCCCAGATGGGCAGCACGGTGGCACAGTGGTTAGCACTGCTGCCTCACAGCGCCAGGGACCCGGGTTCGATTCCCGGCTTGGGTCACTGTCTGTGTGGAGTCTGCACATTCTCCCCCGTGTCTGCGTGTGTTTCCTCCGGGTGCTCCGGTTTCCTCCCACAGTCCAAAGATGTGTAGGTTAGGTTGATTGGCCATGCTAAATTGCCCCTTAGTGTCCAAAGATGTGCAGGTTAGGTGGATTGGCCATGCTAAATTGCCCTTTAGTGTCCAAAGATGTGCAGGTTAGGTGGATTGGCCATGCTAAATTGCCCTTTAGTGTCCAAAGATGTGTAGGTTAGGTGGATTGGCCATGCTAAATTGCCCCTTAGTGTCCAAAGATGTGCAGGTTAGGTGGATTGGCCATGCTAAATTGCCCCTTAGTGTCCAAAGATGTATAGGTTAGGTGGATTGGCCATGCAAAAATGCCCCTTAGTGTCCAAAGATGTGCAGGTTAGGTGGATTGGCCATGCTAAATTGCCCCTTAGTGTCCAAAGATGTGCAGGTTAGGTGGATTGACCATGCTAAATTGCCCTTTAGTGTCCAAAGATGTGTAGGTTAGGTGGATTGGCCATGCAAAAATGCCCCTTAGTGTCCAAAGATGTGCAGGTTAGGTGGATTGGCCATGCTAAATTGCCCCTTAGTGTCCAAAGATGTGCAGGTTAGGTGGATTGGCCATGCTAAATTGTCCCTTAGTAGCCAAAGATGTGCAGGTTAGGTGGATTGGCCATGCTAAATTGCCCCTTAGTGTCCAAAGATGTGTAGGTTAGGTGGATTGGCCATGCTAAATTGCCCCTTAGTGTCCAAAGATGTGTAGGTTAGGTGGATTGGCTCTGCTAAATTGCCCCTTCGTGTCCAAAGATGTGCAGGTTAGGGGGATTGGCCATGCTAAATTGCCCCTTAGTGTCCAAAGATGTGCAGGTTAGGTGGATTGGCCATGCTAAATTGTCCCTTAGTAGCCAAAGATGTGCAGGTTAGGTGGATTGGCCATGCTAAATTGCCCCTTAGTGTCCAAAGATGTGTCGGTTAGGTGGATTGGCCATGCTAAATTGCCCCTTAGTGTCCAAAGATGTGTAGGTTAGGTGGATTGGCTCTGCTAAATTGCCCCTTCGTGTCCAAAGATGTGCAGGTTAGGGGGATTGGCCATGCTAAATTGCCCCTTCGTGTCCAAAGATGTGCAGGTTAGGGGGATTGGCCATGCTAAATTGCCCCTTAGTGTCCAAAGATGTGCAGGTTAGGTGGATTGGCCATGCTAAATTACCCCTTAGTGTTCCAAGATTTGCAGGTTAGGGGGATTCGTGGGGTAATACTTGGGGCTACGGGGAACAGGTCTGGGTGGGATTGCCCCTGGGTTATCAGGGGGATTACGCGGGGTTACAAGGATAGGGCCTGGGTGGGATTGTTGTCAGTGCAGACTCGACGGGCCGAATGGCCTCCTTCTGCACTATAGGAATTTCTGTGACTCTCTGAACCAGCAGACGCCCTCAATTGGTTAACACCGGTTAATCACAACAAAGACTCCAGTCATTACTGGAACTCATCTGCACATTTCAGGGTGGCACAGTGGGTTAGCGCTGCTGCCTCACAGCGCCAGGGACCCGGGTTCGATTCCCGGCTCGGGTCACTGTCTGTGCGGAGTCTGCACATTCTCCCCGTGTCTGCGTGGGTTTCATCCGGCTGCTCCGGTTTCCTCCCACAGTCTGAAAGACGTGCGGGTTAGGGTGCATCGGCCGTGCTAAATTCTCCCTCAGTGTTACCCGAACAGGAGTGTGGGCGACTAGGGGATTTTCACAGTAACTTCATTGCAGTGTTAATGGAAGCCTTACTTGTGACACTAATAAATAAACAAATAATTCTTCTGTAGATTTTTTGGGGGAATAAAGATTAAATGATGTTTGCAGTAAATGATTTTAATAAATTAAATTATATCCTTAAAACTGCCCTCTTATTGACTATGTATATTATGAATAATTGATGTACTGTCATTATGTGGAACTAATCATTACATGAATTGATTAATTCTTGCAAATGATTAGCTACTTGTATGAACTAGTTGTTTGAAAAAGATTTTGCAAAGTTCCTGATGGACCCCATTCGCGACCCCTCAGATACTGAAACAGTCCATGTCCAAATGCAACAAGATCTCTGGACAATATCCAGGCTCGGGCTGACTAGTGGCAGTAACATTCACGCCACACAAGTGCCAGATAACAACCATCTCCAACAAGAGAGAACCTAACCATCACCCCTTCAATGGCATTGACCATCACTGAATCCTCCCCACTATCAACATCCTGGGGGTTACCATTGACCAGAAACTGAGCTGGACCCAGCCATATAAATACTGTGGCTCCCAGAGCAGGTCAGAGGCTGGGAATCCTGCGGAGAGTAACTCACCTCCTGACTCCCCCAAAGCCTGTCCACCATCTACAAGGACACAAGTCAGGAGTGTGATGGAATACTCTCCATTTGCCTGGATGGTGCAGCTCCAACAACACTCAAGAAGCTCGACACCATCCAGGACAAAGCAGCCCCGCTCGATCGACACGCTAACCACAAACACTCACTCCCTCCACCACCGACGCACAGTGGCAGCAGTGTGAACCGTCTACAAGATGCCCTGCCGCGACTTGCCAAGGCTCCTTCCACAGCACCTTCCAAACCCGCCACCTCTACCATCGAGAAGGACAAGGGGGGGGCAGCAGACACATGGGGAACACCCACCGCCTGCAAGTCCCCCCTCCGAGCCACTCACCATCCCGACTGGGAAATATATCGGCCGTTCCTTCACTGTGGCTGGGGTCAAAATCCTGGAAGTCCTTCCCTAACAGCACGGTAAGTGTACCTACACCGCACGGGGTCGCACAGGACGCCCACGTCCCCGTGAACGAACAAATAAAGGAATAGAGATGGGCAATAAACCCTGAGCATGTGGGCGACACTCACATCCCTTGAACAGTCAAATGTCTGTTAAGATCGTCACAGATTGGAGATGCAATCCGGGAATCCTACAAAAACATCCTGACCGTTGTTCTTGGGGGCAGGTGAGAGTCAGCGTGACGTCACCCCGTTTTTAAAGAAGGGTTTCTTGGGCGAGAATGCTTTCTCAGCCTTTCCTTGCCTTGGCGCAGGGAGATTACCACCCCCTCCCTCTCTCTCTGCCCCGCTAACTCCCCCCCGTCAATCCAGACCCCCCAACTTGTCTCCTGGAAGAGTGCGGGAGGGGGTGGGAGAAGTTTGGGAGGCGGAATTGGGAGTATTCCAAAGAGGAAGGGTTGAATTCCAAAAAACTGCTATAACGTTGACTGTGCGTGTGTGTGTGTGTGAGAGAGAGAGCTTAGAGGATGTCAATGAACTCCGTGCTGGAGACTCACACACTCTGAGAGGTCTCACGCCAGCCAGACGGGACCCCACTGAGTTCCACCGGTTGTTGAACTCGGATAGAGGCACCGGTAACAACCGCCAAGGGAAGGAGGCAAGTTCGCGGGAAGCAGAGGTGATATGAGGTGATGCATTTTGGAAGGTCTAATACAGATAGGAAATATACAGTCAATGGCAGAACCCTGAAGAGTATTGATAGGCAGAGGGATCTGGGCGTACAGGTACACAGGTCACTGAAAGTGGCAATGCAGGTGGGGAAGGTAGTCAAGAAGGCATACGGCATGCTTGCCTTCATCGGCCGGGGCATTGAGTTTAACAATTGGCAAGTCATGTTGCAGCTTTATAGAACCTTAGTTAGGCCGCACTAGGAATATAGTGTTCAATTCTGGTCGCCACACTACCAGAAGGATGTGGAGGCTTTGGAGAGGGTACAAAAAAGATTTAGAACATAGAACATAGAACATTACAGCGCAGTACAGGCCCTTCGGCCCTCGATGTTGCGCCGACCAGTGAAACCAATCTAAAGCCCCTCTAACCTACACTATTCCAATATCATCCAGATGTTTATCCAATGACCATTTAAATGCCCTTAATGTTGACGAGTCCACTACTGCTGCAGGCAGGGCATTCCACGCCCTTACTACTCTCTGAGTAAAGAACCTACCTCTAACATCTGTCCTATATCTATCGCCCCTCAATTTAAAGCTATGTCCCCTCGTGCTAGCCAACACCATCCGAGGAAAAAGGCTCTCACTATCCACCCTATCTAATCCTCTGATCATCTTGTATGCCTCTATTAAGTCACCTCTTAACCTTCTTCTCTCTAACGAAAACAACTTCAAGCCCCTCAGCCTTTCCTCATAAGACCTTCCCACCATACCAGGCAACATCCTGGTAAATCTCCTCTGCACCCTTTCCAATGCTTCCACATCCTTCCTATAATGCGGCGACCAGAACTGTACGCAATACTCCAAGTGCGGCCGCACCAGAGTTTTGTACAGCTGCAACATGACCTCCTAGCTCCGAAACTCAATCCCTCTACCAATAAAAGCTAACACTCCGTACGCCTTCTTAACAACCCTATCAACCTGGGTGCCAACTTTCAGGGATCTATGCACATGGACACCGAGATCTCTCTGTTCATCCACACTACCAAGTATCTTACCATTAGCCCAGTACTCTGTAATCCTGTTACTCCTTCCAAAGTGAATCACCTCACACTTTTCCGCATTGAACTCCATTTGCCACCTCTCAGCCCAGCTCTGCAGCTTATCTATGTCCCTCTGTAACCTGCAACAACCTTCCGCACTGTCCACAACTCCACCGACTTTAGTGTCATCCGCAAATTTACTAATCCATCCTTCTGCGCCCTCATCCAGGTCATTTATAAAATGATAAACAGCAGTGGCCCCCAAAACAGATCCTTGCGGTACACCACTAGTAACTGAACTCCAGGATGAACATTTCCCATCAGCCACCACACTCTGTTTTCTTACAGCTAGCCAATTCCTGATCCAAACCACTAAATCACCCTCAATCCCATGCCTCCATATTTTCTGCAAAAGCTTACCGTGGGGAACCTTATCAAACGCTTTACTGAAATTCATATACACCACATCAACCGCTTTACCTTCATCCACCTCTTTGGTCACCTTCTCAAAGAACTCAATAAGGTTTGTGAGGCATGACCTACCCTTCACAAAACCGTGCTGACTATCCCTAATCAAATTATTCCTTTCTCGGTGATTATAAATCCTATCTCTTATAATCCTTTCCAAAACTTTGCCCACAACAGAAGTAAGGCTCACCGGTCTATAATTACCAGGGTTGTCCCTACTCCCCTTCTGGAACAAGGGGACAACATTTGCTATCCTCCAGTCTTCTGGCACTGTTCCTGTAGACAATGACGACACAAAGATCAAAGCCAAAGGCTCTGCAATCTCCCCCCTCACCTCCCAGAGAATCCTAGGATAAATCCCATCCGGCCCAGGGGACTTATCTATTTTCCCACTTTCCAGAATTGCTAACACCTCCTCCTTATTAACCTCAATCCCATCCAGTCCAATAGCCTGTATCTCAGTATTCTCCTCGACAACATTGTCTTTTTCCTGTGTGAATAATGCGTGAATATTTACCAGGATGTTGCCTGGTATGGAGGGCATTAGCTATGAGGAGAGGTTGGAGAAACTTGGTTTGTTCTCACGGGAACGACGGAGGTTGAGGGGAGACCTGATAGAAGTCTACAAGATTATGAGAGGCATGGACAGAGTGGATAGTCAGAAGCTTTTTCCCCAGGGTGGAAGAGTCAATTACTAGGGGGCATGGGTTTAAGGTGCGAGGGGCAAGGTTTAAAGGAGATGTACGAGGCAGATTGTTTACACAGAGGGTGGTGGGTGCCTGGAACTCGTTGCCGGGGGAGGTAGTGGAAGCGGATATGATAGTGAGTTTTAAGGGGCGTCTTGACAAGTACATGAATAGGATGGGAATAGAGGGATATGGTCCCCGGAAGGGTAGGGGGTTTTAGTTCAGTCGGGGGCAGCACGGTCGGTGCAGGCTTGGAGGGGCCGAAGGGCCTGTTCCTGTGCTGTAATTTTCTTTGTTCTTTGTTCAGAGCGAGGGGGGACTTGCCGATTTTTAAACTCAATGCCCCGGCCGACGAAGGCAAGCATGCCGTATGCCTTCTTGACTACCTTCTCCACCTGCGTTGCCACTTTCAGTGACCTGTGTACCTGTACACCCAGATCCCTCTGCCATTTACTGTATATTTCTCACCTCGTTTCGGACCTTTGGGGCTGCCGCAGTTTCGGAAGATGGATACGGGTTTGTCCCCGGAGTGGGCCAACGCCTCCGGACTCCCCTCTCCCAGTGTGCGAACGGGAACGGTGTGCCCCTCTGCTGGCCGTGTTTGCCCTCCCGCCCGGGCTGCGGGTGCTGGACTACTCGATAGTGGGCGCACTAGGGTTGGTGGCAAACCTGCTGGTGCTGTGCCTTGTCTGGCAGGCAGAGGTCCCCCGGGCACTCTGTAACCGACCGCTTCGTCTGCCATCTGGCCCTGGCTGACCTCCAGTTCGCCCTGGCGCTGCCCTTCTGGGTGGCCGAGGTGGCACTTGACCATTTCTGGCCCTTTGGCGACGCCATGTCCAAACTGGTCCACTTTGCCACCCTGCTCAACACCCAGCATCTTCTTCCTGACTGCCATGGGCGTTGACCATTACCACGTGGTGGTGCAGGGCCTCCAGGGGACGCCACTCCAGCCCCACACGGCCAGGTGGTCCGATGCGACTTGGTCACACTGTCCTCACGGTAATTGCCTGGAAGGTTGCAGGTCGGGTAAACGTGCCCACCCCATTCTGAGTCCAACTCTCCTGGTGGGCACCAACCTCCTGAAGATTTGTCTCCTCGCACTGTCGGTCCGATGCGACTTGGTCACACTGTCGCTCACGGTAACTCCCTAGAAGGTCGCGGGTCAGGTAAACATGCCCACCCCATTCTGAGTCCAACTCTCCTGGTGGGCACCAACCTCGGGAAGGTTTGTCTCCTCGCGCTGTTGGTCTGATGCGACTTGGTCACACTATCGCTCATGGTAACTCCCTGGATGATCTTCTAAGTCCAGAGAATCGTGGTGATCTTCTTGGGCATCATTGGCGGCAGCTACACCCTTCTGCTGTGACTCCTGGGCCACCGGGATGTCCCCCAGGCGCCATGCCCCCTGACCAAGCTGGTGGCCGCCATCGTCACATCCTTCTTCCTCTGTTGACTGCCCAATCATGCCATCACCGGCTGGGGAGTGCTGGTCAAACTGGGCTGGCTGCCCTGGGGCACAGCCTACAACGTCACCCAGGCCTACATCCAGCCACTCACCATCTGCCTCGCCAATGCCCACAGCTACCTCAACCCCGTCCTCCACTGCCTCATGTGGGGGCCTTTCCACCAGGCGTTGGGGGCTCTCGCCCGGTGACTCCGCTCCCTCGTTCTTCCCTGCTGGGGGGTACCTCCCACCCTGTCACCCCCCCCTCCCACCCTTTGGCCGCAGGGGAAGCACAGAGGGTGACGCCCCCTCTTCCAGCACCTCCCTCGTCACCCAGAAGGTCTGATGGGCATCCTTTCCTCCGGCGGGGTGGGATGGGGGGCCTGATGGGGTGCTGAAGTGGCAGGTGAGACAAATCCAGCGGGGTCCCCCTCCCCCCCACTTCTCTACTCATTCGCTACATGGGGTGGGCACATTTATCCGACCTGCAACCTTCCAGGGAGTTACCATGAGCGATAGTGTGACCAAGTCGCATCGGACCAACAGTGCGAGGAGACAAACCTTCCCGAGGTTGGTGCCCACCAAGATAATCGGACTCAGAACGGGGTAGGCACCTTTGCCCCTTCCAGACTTTCCTGACAGCATGCCAAGTCCTCACGGAACCCGCACTTCCATCTGATCCGCGACCTTCCAGGCAGTTACCGTGAGCGACAGTGTGACCAAGTCACATCGGACCGACAATGTGTGGAGACAAACCTTCCCGAGGGTGGTGCTCACCAGAATAATCGGACTCAGAACGGGCATGGGCGCATTTACTCAACCCGCGACCTTCCAGGGAGTTACCGCGAGTGACAGTGTGATCAAGTCGCATCAGACCAACAGTGTGAGGAGACAAACTTTCGTGAGGTTGGTGCTCACCAGGATAATCAGACTCAGAATGTGTTGGGCATGTTTACCTGACCTGCAACATTCCAGGGAGTTACTGCAAGCAACAGTGTGGCCAAGTCGCATCGGACTGACAGCGTGAGGAGACTAACCTTCCTGAGGTTGGTGCCCACCAGGATAATCGGACTCAGAATGGGGTGGGCACCTTTTCCCCTTCCAGACTTTCATGACAGCTTGCCAAGTCCTCATGGAACCCGCATTTCCACCTGACCCGCAACCTTCCAGGCAGTTACCGCAAGCGATAGTGTGACCAAGTCGCATCGGACCGACAGT
>NW_027593295.1:15000-22500 GCF_964213995.1 Mustelus asterias
CACAAGTCGGCTTACATTAACACTGCAATGAAGTTACTGTGAAAATCCCCGAGTCGCCACACTCCGGTGCCTGTTCAGGTTACACTGAGGGAGAATTTAGCACGGCCAATGCACCCTAACCAGCACGTCTTTCGGACTGTGGGAGGAAACCGGAGCACCCAGAGGAAACCCACGCAGACATGGGGAGAACGTGCAGATTCCGCACAGACAGTGACCCGAGCCGGGAATCGAACCCGGGTCCCTGGCGCTGTGAGGCAGCAGTGCTAACCCACTGTGCCACCTTGAACAAGGACTCTCAAGTCCCTTTGTGCTTCTGATTTCCTGTAAAGCTCTGGGTCTGTCTGGGGTTGCGAGTTCTCCAATGGAGAGGCTGTTTTCACCCAGTGTCCCTTCAACACAGAGATTCCAGAACATCATTAACTGGTTCTAATCTCTTGTACGACTCCTGCCCAGTCTCACAAATCGTAGCCAAGGACTTGACTATGCTTGGACTGGCTGCGTGCCGATCGAGCGCAGCTGCTTCCAGGACTCTGAGATGGCAGTCCATCTCATCGCAGTTTCCGGGTTTACAACGCAGGAACAGATAGACCCCTGTTTTACAAGCGGGACAAGCCAAGGCCTGTAGAACCAGGTTCTTGACACCAAAACATGCCATTCGGCCCCACCGCACCATTCTGGTCTCTGCTCCACACGCACCACACCCTCCATCTTCCTGCCACATTCTCCCCCACTCCCCCCGTGGGAGCGAATCCCACATTCTCCCCGACTCCCCCCGTGGGAGCGAGTCCCACATTCTCCCCCATGGGAGCAAGTCACACATTCTCCCCCACTTCCCCCCGTGGGAGTGAGTCCCACATTCTCTCCCACGGGAGCGAATCCCACATTCTCCCCCACTCCACCTTGGGAGCGAGTCCCACCTTCTCCCCCACTCCCCCGTGGGAGCGAGTCCCACACTCTACCCCACTCCCCATGGGAGCGAGTCCCACATTCTCCCCCACTCCCTGCGTGGGAGCGAGTCCCACATTCTCCCAACCCACTCCCCCCATGGGGGCGAGTCCCACATTCTCCCCCACTCCCCATGGGAGCGAATCCCACATTCTCCCCCCGTGGGAGCGAATCCCACATTTTCCCCCCCACTTCCACCGTGGGAGCGAGTCCCACATTCTCCCCCACTCCACCTTGGGAGCGAGTCCCACATTCTCCCCCACTCCCCCTTGGGAGTGAGTTCCACATTCCCCCCCACTCCCCTGTGAGAACGGGTCCCACCTTCTCCCCCACTCCCCCATGGGAGCGAGTCCCACCTTCTCCCCCACTCCCCCGTGGGAGTGAGTCCCACACTCTACCCCACTCCCCATGGGAGCGAGTCCCACATTCTCCCTCACTCTACCCCACTCCCCCCGTGGGAGCGAGTCCCATATTCTCCCCCACTCCCCCCTTGGGAGCGAGTCCCACATTCTCCCCCAATCTCCCCGTGGGAGCGAGTCCCACATTCTCCCCCATTCCCCATCGGAGCGAGTCCCACATTCTCCCCACTCCGCTGTGGGAGTGAGTCCCACATTCTCCCCACTCCCCTGCGGGAGCGAGTCCCACATTTTCCCCCACGGGAGTGGGTCCCACATTCTCCCCCATTCCCCATGGGAGCGAGTCCCACATTCACCCCAACTCCCCCGTGGGAGCGAGTCCCACATTCTCCCCCCACTCCCCCCGTGGGAGCGAGTCCCACATTCTCCCCCACTCCCCCCGTGGGAGCGAGTCCCACATTCTCCCCCACTCCCCCCGTGGGAGCGAGTCCCACATTCTCCCCCACTCCCCCCGTGGGAGCGAGTCCCACATTCTCCCCCACTCCCCCCATGGGAGCAAGTCACACATTCTCCCCCACTCTCCCCGTGGGAGCGAGTCCCACATTCTCCCCCTCTCCCCCGTGGGAGCGAGTCCCACATTCTCCCCCACTCCCCTGCGGGAGTGAGTCCCACATTCTCCCCCACTCCCCCGTGGGAGTGAGTCCCACATTCTCCCCCCACTCCCCCGTGGGAGTGAGTCCCACATTCTTCCCCACTCCCCCGTGGGAGTGAGTCCCACATTCTCCCCCCACTCCCCCGTGGGAGTGAGTCCCACATTCTCCCCCCACTCCCCTGCGGGAGCGAGTCCCACATTTTCCCCCACGGGAGTGGGTCCCACATTCTCCCCCATTCCCCATGGGAGCGAGTCCCACATTCACCCCCACTCCCCCGTGGGAGCGTGTCCCACATTCTCCCCCCACTCCCCCCGTGGGAGCGAGTCCCACATTCACCCCCACTCCCCCGTGGGAGTGTGTCCCACATTCTCCCCCCACTCCCCCGTGGGAGCGAGTCCCACATTCTCCCCCACTCCCCCCGTGGGAGCGAGTCCCACATTCTCCCCCACTCCCCCCGTGGGAGCGAGTCCCACATTCTCCCCCACTCCCCCCGTGGGAGCGAGTCCCACATTCTCCCCCACCCCCCCGTGGGAGCGTGTCCCACATTCTCCCCCACTCCCCCCGTGGGAGCGAGTCCCACATTCTCCCCCACTCCCCATGGGAGCAAGTCACACATTCTCCCCCACTCCCCCCGTGGGAGCGAGTCCCACATTCTCCCCCACTCCCCCCGTGGGAGCGAGTCCCACATTCTCCCCCACTCCCATGGGAGCAAGTCACACATTCTTTCCCACTCCCCGCGTGGGAGCGAGTCCCACACTCTACCCCACTCCCCATGGGAGCGAGTCCCACATTCTCCCCCACTCCCCCTGTGTGAGCGAGTCCCACATTCTCCTCCACTCCCCCCGTGGGAGCGAGTCCCACATTCTCCCCCACTCCCCCCGTGGGAGCGAGTCCCACATTCTCCCCCACTCCCCCGTGGGAGCGAGTCCCACATTCTCCCCCCCACTCCCCCCATGGGAGCGAGTCCCACATTCTCCCCCCACTCCCCCCGTGGGAGCGAGTCCCACATTGTCCCCCACTCCCCCCGTGGGAGCCAGTCCCACATTCTCCCCCACTCCCCCCGTGGGAGCCAGTCCCACAATCTACCCCACTCCCCCATGGGAGCGAGTCCCTCATTCTCCCCCACTCCCCCCTGGGAGCGAGTCCCACATTCTCCCCCACCCCCCCCGTGGGAGTGAATCCCACATTCTCCCCCACCCCCCCCGTGCAAGTGAGTCCCACATTCTCCCCCACTCCCCCATGGGAGTGAGTCCCACATTTTCCCCCACACTCCCCCCGTGGGAGCGATTCCCAAATTCTCCCCCACTCCCCCCATGGGAGCGAATCCCGCATTCTCCCCCACCCCCCCCGTGGGAGTGAGTCCCACATTTTCCCCCACACTCCCCCCGTGGGAGCGATTCCCAAATTCTCCCCCACTCCCCCCATGGGAGCGAATCCCGCATTCTCCCCCACCCCCGCCGTGGGAGCGAGTCCCACATTCTCCCCCACTCCCCCCGCGGGAGCGAGTCCCACATTCTCCCCCACTCCCCCCATGGGAGCGAATCCCGCATTCTCCCCCACCCCGGCGTGGGAACGAGTCCCACATTCTCCCCCACTCCCCTGTGGGAGCGAGTCCCACATTCTCCCCCACTCCCCCCCGTGGGAGCGAGTCCCACATTCTCCCCCCACTCCCCCATGGGAGCGAGTCCCTCATTCTCCCCCACCCCCCCCCCCCCCCCCCCCCCCCCGTGGGAGTGAGTCCCACATTCTCCCCCACTCCCCCATGGGAGTGAGTCCCACATTCTCCCCCCACTCCCCCCGTGGGAGCGTGTCCCACAATCTACCCCACTCCCCCATGGGAGCGAGTCCCTCATTCTCCCCCACCCCCCACCCCCCCCCCCCCCCCCCCCCCGTGGGAGTGAGTCCCACATTCTCCCCCACCCCCCCCGTGCAAGTGAGTCCCACATTCTCCCCCACTCCCCATGGGAGTGAGTCCCACATTTTCCACCCCCACTCCCCCCGTGGGAGCGAGTCCCACATTCTCCCCCACTCCCCCCATGGGAGAGAATCCCACATTCTCCCCCACTCCCCCCGTGCAAGTGAGTCCCACATTCTCCCCCACTCCCCATGGGAGCAAGTCACACATTCTCCCCCACTCCCACCGTGGGAGTGAGTCCCACATTCTCCCACCGTGGGAGCGAGTCCCACATTTTCCCCCTCCCCCCATGGGAGCGAGTCCCACATTCTCCCCCACTCCCCTGCAGGAGCGAGTCCCATCCTCCAAGTGCTGGCCATCAAACCCTTCTCAATTCTAATCCCGTTCTCCAGCACTCTGTCCACAGCCCTTGTTGCTGCGGCATTTCAAGCGGTGATCTATGTAACGTTATTTATTAGTCACAAGTTGCCTTATATTAACACCGCAATGAAGTTACTGTGAAAATCCCCTAGTCGCCACACTCCGGCGCCTGTTCGGGTAACACTGAGGGAGATTTTAGCACGGTCAATGCACCCTAACCAACACGTCTTTCGGACTGTGGGAGGAAACCGGAGCACCCGGAGGAAACCCACGCAGACACGGGGAGAAGGTGCAGACTCCGCACAGACAGTGACCCGAGCCGGGAATCGAACCCGGGTCCCTGGCGCTGTGGGGCAGCAGTGCTAACCCACCGTGCCGCCCTTATAATCAACACCTTTGCCCCCTAACAAGATCCCGCAGGTTAATTCTGTTTCAAGATATTTAGATCATAGAAATCATAGAAACCCTACAGTGCAGAAGGAGGCCATTCGGCCCATCGAGTCTGCACCGACCACAATCCCACCCAGGCCCTACCCCCACATATTTACCCATTAATCCCTCTAACCTACACATCTCAGGACACTAAGGGGCAATTTTTAGCACAGCCAATCAACCTAACCCGCACATCTTTGGATAGATATTCTATCGCAGGTAATTTTAGGGATGTTTCTCTCTCGCTGCCACCATTGAGGCAGGGCACAGTGTTTGTAAACTTGCATGTTCGCCTCACCTTTTAGTCTGACTGGAGCGGACACGAGACGCTACTGCCTCCTCCTGGTTTGTGTATCATCTGACGCTTTCGCTGACATTCGATAGGTTTGGGGCACCTCCTGTTGCCACCCTACTTGCTGTAAAACTCAGTAACCTTTGCGATAGAGTAATCCACTGGACTGAATTTGGATTCCAAGGGACCCCCAACGGATATCCACCGAGCGACACATATCTCTCTCATGCTTACGGACAATGTTAATAAAAACTATATTGATTCATCGCCGTGTCTGGGTCGAATACATCGACCTCTTTTATTCATTTGTGGGACATGGGCGTCGCCGGCTGGACCAGCAGTTATTGCCCATCCCTAGTTGCCCTTGGAGGGCAGTTGAGAGTCAACCACATTGCTGTGGCTCTGGAGTCACATGTAGGCCAGATGTTTGCCATTTATATTAATGATTTGGATGAGAATATAGGAGGCATGGTTCCAGATGACACCAAGATTGGTGGCATAGTGGACAGTGAAGAGGGTTATCTCGGATTGCAACGGGATCTTGATCAATTGGGCCAGTGGGCTGACGAATGGCAGATGGAGTTTAATTTAGATAAATGCGAGGTGATGCATTTTGGTCGATCGAACCAGGGCAGGACTTACTCAGTTAATAGAACATAGAACATAGAACAGTACAGCACAGAACAGGCCCTTCGGCCCACGATGTTGTGCCGAGCTTTATCTGAAACCAAGATCAAGCTATCCCACTCCCTATCATCCTGGTGTGCTCCATGTGCCTATCCAATAACCGCTTAAATGTTTCTAAAGTGTCTGACTCCACTATCACTGCAGGCAGTCCATTCCACACCCCAACCACTCTCTGCGTAAAGAACCTACCTCTGATATCCGTCCTGTATCTCCCACCACGAACCCTATAGTTATGCCCCCTTGTAATAGCTCCATCCACCCGAGGAAATAGTCTTTGAACGTTCACTCTATCTATCCCCTTCATCATTTTATACACCTCTATTAAGTCTCCCCTCAGCCTCCTCCGCTCCAGAGAGAATAGCCCTAGCTCCCTCAACCTTTCCTCATATGACCGACCCTCCAAACCAGGCAGCATCCTGGTAAATCTCCTCTGCACTCCTTCCAGCGCTTCCACATCCTTCCTATAGTGAGGTGACCAGAACTGCACACAATATTCCAAATGTGGTCTCACCAAGGTCCTGTACAGTTGCAGCATAACCCCACGGCTCTTAAACTCCAACCCCCTGTTAATAAAAGCTAACACACTACAGGCCTTCTTCACAGCTCTATCCACTTGAGTGGCAACCTTTAGAGATCTGATGGTAGGGCGTTGGGGAGAGCTACAGAACAGAGAGATTTAGGGGTACATGTTCATAGCTCCTTGAAAGTGGAGTCACAGGTGGACAGAGTGGTGAAGAAGGCATTCGGCATGCTTGGTTTCATCGGTCAGAACATTGAATACAGGAGTTGGGACGTCTTGTTGAAGTTGTACAAGACATTGGTAAGGCCACACTTGGAATACTGTGTACAGTTCTGGTCACCCTATTATAGAAAGGATATTATTAAACTAGAAAGAGTGCAGAAAAGATTTACTAGGATGCTACCGAGACTTGATGGTTTGAATTATAAGGAGAGGCTGGATAGACTGGGACTTTTTCTCTGGAGCGTAGGAGGCTGAGGGGGGATCTTATAGAGGTCTATAAAATAATGAGGGGCACAGATCAGCTAGATAGTCAATATCTTTTCCCAAGGGTAGGGTAGTCTAAAACTGGAGGGCATAGGTTTAAGGTGAGAGGGGAGAGATACAAAAGTGTCCAGAGGGGCAATTGTTTCACACAGAGGGTGGTGAGTGTGTGGAACGAGCTGCCAGAGGCAGTAGTAGAGGCGGGTACAATTTTGTCTTTTAAAAAGCATTTAGACAGTTACATGGGTACGATGGGTATAGAGGGATATGGGCCAAATGCGGGCAATTGGGACTAGCTTAGGGGTTAAAAAAAAGGGCGGCATGGACAAGTTGAGCTGAAGGGCCTATTTCCATGCTGTAAACCTCTATGACTAAGGTAAGGACAGCAGATTTCCTTCCCTAAAGCACGAAGACACAAAGGCAATTTAGCATGGCCAATCCACCTAACCCACACATCTTTGGACACTAAGGGGCAATTTAGCATGGCCAATCCACCTAACCCACACATCTTTGGACACTAAGGGGCAACTTAGCATGGCCAATCCACCGAACCTACACATCTTTGGACACGAAGGGGCAATTTAGCATGGCCAATCCACCTAACCTACACATCTTTGGACACTAAGGAGCAATTTAGCACGGCCAATCCACCTAACCTACACATCTTTGGACACTAAGGGGCAATTTAGCATGGCCAATCCTCCTAACCCACACATCTTTGGACACAAAGGGGCAATTTAGCATGGCTAATCCTCCTAACCCACACATCTTTGGACACTAAGGGGCAATTTAGCATGGCCAATACACCTAACCTGCACATCTTTGGACACTAAGGGGCAATTTAGCATGGCCAATCC
>NW_027593295.1:27500-30000 GCF_964213995.1 Mustelus asterias
GGGACAGTGTAGAGGGAGCTTTACTCTGTATCTAACCCCGTGCTGTACCTGTCCTGGGAGTGTTTGATGGGGGATAGTGTAGAGGGAGCTTTACTCTGTATCTAACCCCGTGTGTACCTGTCCTGGGAGTGTTTGATGGGGGATAGTGTAGAGGGAGCTTTACTCTGTATCTAACCCCGTGCTGTACCTGTCCTGGGAGTGTTTGATGGGGGACAGTGTAGAGGGAGCTTTACTCTGTATCTAACCCCGTGCTGTACCTGTCCTGGGAGTGTTTGATGGGGACAGTGCAGAGGGAGCTTTACTCTGTATCTAACCCCGTGCTGTACCTGTCCCTGGGAGTGTTTGATGGGCACAGTGTCGAGGGAGCTTTACTCTGTATCTAACCCTGTGCTGTACCTGTCCTGGGAGTGTTTGATGGGGACAGTGTAGAGGGAGCTTTACTCTGTATCTAACCCCGTGCTGTACCTGTCCTGGGAGTGTTTGATGGGGACAATGTAGAGGGAGCTTTACTCTGTATCTAACTCCGTGCTGTACCTGTCCTGGGAGTGTTTGATGGGGACAGTGTAGAGGGAGCGTTACTCTGTATCTAACCCCGTGCTGTACCTGTCCTGGGAGTGTTTGATGGGGACAGTGTAGAGGGAGCTTTACTCTGTATCTAACCCCGTGTTGTACCTGTCCTGGGAGTGTTTGATGGGGACAGTGTAGAGGGAGCTTTACTCTGTATCTAACCCCGTGTTGTACCTGTCCTGGGAGTGTTTGATGGGGACAGTGTAGAGGGAGCTTTACTCTGTATCTAACCCCGTGCTGTACCTGTCCTGGGAGTGTTTGATGGGGACAGTGTAGAGGGAGCTTTACTCTGTATCTAACCCCATGCTGTACCTGTCCTGGGAGTGTTTGATGGGGGACAGTGTAGAGGGAGCTTTACTCTGTATCTAACCCCGTGCTGTACCTGTCCTGGGAGTGTTTGATGGGGGACAGTGTAGAGGGAGCTTTACTCTGTATCTAACCCCGTGCTGTACCTGTCCTGGGAGTGTTTGATGGGGGACAGTGTAGAGGGAGCTTTACTCTGTATCTAACCCCGTGCTGTACCTGTCCTGGGAGTGTTTGATGGGGGACAGTGTAGAGGGAGCTTTACTCTGTATCTAACCCCGTGCTGTACCTGTCCTGGGAGTGTTTGATGGGGGACAGTGTAGAGGGAGCTTTACTCTGTATCTAACCCCGTGCTGTACCTGTCCTGGGAGTGTTTGATGGGGGACAGTGTAGAGGGAGCTTTACTCTTTGCTGGCAAACCGTGTAATATCCTCTGTAAGGTGACAGTGCAAGTTCTGTCTCTCACTCAGACTGCAGCAGAATGCATTGTCCCAGTCCAGAACAGGTACCAAACAGGGGGGACGAGACCTGACACTGACTAAGTGTTCCAAACATTAAACCTGCCCAAACTTGCTGCTCGCACTTTGATTCCTCTTATATCTAATGCAGACAGGAGGAGACCATTCAGCCCCTCTCTCTCGAACCTGTTACACAGGAACAGGAGGAGGCCATTCAGCCCCTCTCTCTCGAACCTGTTACACAGGAACAGGAGGAGGCCATTCAGCCCCTCTCTCTCGAACCTGTTACACAGGAACAGGAGGAGGCCATTCAGCCCCTCTCTCTCGAACCTGTTACACAGGAACAGGAGGAGGCCATTCAGCCCCTCTCTCTCGAACCTGTTACACAGGAACAGGAGGAGGCCATTCAGCCCCTCTCTCTCGAACCTGTTACACAGGAACAGGAGGAGGCCATTCAGCCCCTCTCTCTCGAACCTGTTACACAGGAACAGGAGGAGGCCATTCAGCCCCTCTCTCTCTCCAGCCTGTTACACAGGAACAGGAGGAGGCCATTCAGCCCCTCTCTCTCTCCAGCCTGTTACACAGGAACAGGAGGAGGCCATTCAGCCCCTCTCTCTCTCCAGCCTGTTACACAGGGAACAGGAGGAGGCCATTCAGCCCCTCTCTCTTGAACCTGTTACACAGGAACAGGAGGAGGACATTCATCCCTCTCTCGAGCCTTTAAAACAGGAACTGGAGGAGGCCATTCAGCCCCTCTCTCGGAACCCTGTTACTCAGGAACAGGAGGAGGCCATTCTGCCCTCTCTCTCGAGCCCTGTTACACAGGAACAGGAGGAGGCCATTCAGCCCTCTCTCTCGAACCTGTTACACAGGAACAGAGGAGGCCATTCAGCCCCTCTCTCTCGAACCTGTTACACAGGAACAGGTGGAGGCCATTCAGCTCCTCTCTCTCGAACCTGTTACACAGGAACAGGAGGAGGCCATTCAGCCCCTCTCTCTCGAGCCTTTAAAAACAGGAACTGGAGGAGGCCATTCAGCCCTCTCTCGAACATGTTACACAGGAACAGGAGGAGGCCATTCTGCCCTTCTCTCTCTCAGGCTGTACACAGGAACAGGAGGAGGCAGTTCAGCCCCTCTTCCAGCCTGTTGCACAATCAGAAATCACCATCCAA
>NW_027593296.1:0-7500 GCF_964213995.1 Mustelus asterias
AGAGAGAGAGATCCGTCACTGGAACAGCGCGCAGAGAGCCCGCACTCCCTCCCCCCCGCTCGCTCCCTCCCCCCCGCTCCCTCCCTCCCCCCTCCCCCCGCTCCCTCCCTCTCCCCCTCACTCTCACTCTGATCCTGCTCCGACTGTGAGAGAGAGAGAGAGAGAGATCCGTCACTGGAACAGCGCGCAGAGAGCCCGCACTCCCTCCCCGCTCCCTCCCTCCCTCTCCCCCGCTCACTCCCTCCCCCTCACTCTCACTCTGATCCTGCTCCGACTGTGAGAGAGATCCGTCACTGGAACAGCGCGCAGAGAGCCCGCACTCCCTCCCCCCCGCTCCCTCCCTCCCTCCCCCTCACTCTCACTCTGATCCTGCTCCGACTGTGAGAGAGAGAGAGAGAGATCCGTCACTGGAACAGCGCGCAGAGAGCCCGCACTCCCTCCCCCGCTCCCTCCCTCCCCCCCGCTCACTCCCTCCCTCCCTCCCCCTCACTCTCACTCTGATCCTGCTCCGACTGTGAGAGAGAGAGAGAGAGATCCGTCACTGGAACAGCGCGCAGAGAGCCCGCACTCCCTCCCCCGCTCCCTCCCTCCCCCCCGCTCACTCCCTCCCTCCCTCCCCCTCACTCTGATCCTGCTCCGACTGTGAGAGAGAGAGAGAGATCCGTCACTGGAACAGCGCGCAGAGAGCCCGCACTCCCTCCCCGCTCCCTCCCTCTCCCCCGCTCCCTCCCTCCCCCCCGCTCCCTCCCTCCCTCCCCCTCACTCTCACTCTGATCCTGCTCCGACTGTGAGAGAGAGAGAGATCCGTCACTGGAACAGCGCGCAGAGAGCCCGCACTCCCTCCCCGCTCCCCCCCTCCCTCTCCCTCGCTCACTCCCTCCCCCCCGCTCCCTCCCTCCCCCCCGCTCCCTCCCCCCGCTCGCTCCCTCCCTCCCTCCCCCTCACTCTCACTCTGATCCTGCTCCGACTGTGAGAGAGAGAGAGAGAGATCCGTCACTGGAACAGCGCGCAGAGAGCCCGCACTCCCTCCCCGCTCCCTCCCTCTCCCCCGCTCCCTCCCTCCCCGCTCCCTCCCTCCCTCCCCCTCACTCTCACTCTGATCCTGCTCCGACTGTGAGAGAGAGAGAGATCCGTCACTGGAACAGCGCGCAGAGAGCCCGCACTCCCTCCCCGCTCCCCCCCTCCCTCTCCCTCTCCCCCGCTCCCTCCCTCCCCCTCACTCTCACTCTGATCCTGCTCCGACTGTGAGAGAGAGAGAGAGAGATCCGTCACTGGAACAGCGCGCAGAGAGCCCGCACTCCCTCCCCGCTCCCTCCCCCCCGCTCACTCCCTCCCTCTCCCTCTCACTCTGATCCTGCTCCGACTGTGAGAGAGAGAGAGATCCGTCACTGGAACAGCGCGCAGAGAGCCCGCACTCCCTCCCCGCTCCCTCCCTCCCTCCCCCTCACTCTCACTCTGATCCTGCTCCGACTGTGAGAGAGAGAGAGAGAGATCCGTCACTGGAACAGCGCCCAGAGAGCCCGCACTCCCTCCCCGCTCCCCCTCTCCCCCGCTCACTCCCTCCCTCTCCGCTCCCTCCCTCCCTCCCCCCTCACTCTCACTCTGATCCTGCTCCGACTGTGAGAGAGAGATCCATCACTGGAACAGCGCGCAGAGAGCCCGCACTCCCTCCCCCGCTCCACTCCCTCCCTCTCCCTCTCCCCCGCTCATCCCTCCCCGCTCCACTCCTTCCCCGCTCCCCCCCTCCCTCTCCCCCGCTCACTCCCTCCCCCGCTCCCTCCCTCCCTCTCCCTCCCTTCCCCCCGCTCGCTCCCTCCCCCTCACTCTGATCCTGCTCCGACTGTGAGAGAGAGAGAGAGAGATCCGTCACTGGAACAGCGCGCAGAGAGCCCGCACTCCCTCCCCCCCGCTCGCTCCCTCCCCCCCGCTCCCTCCCTCCCTCTCCCCCGCTCACTCCCTCCCTCTCCCCCGCTCACTCCCCCTCACTCTCACTCTGATCCTGCTCCGACTTTGAGAGAGAGAGAGAGAGATCCGTCACTGGAACAGCGCGCAGAGAGCCCGCACTCCCTCCCCGCTCCCTCCCTCTCCCCCGCTCACTCCCTCCCCGCTCCCTCCCTCCCCCGCTCCCTCCCTCCCCCCCGCTCACTCCCTCCCTCCCCCCCGCTCACTCCCTCCCTCTCCCTCCCTTCCCCCTGCTCGCTCCCTCCCTCCCTCCCCCTCACTCTCACTCTGATCCTGCTCCGACTGTGAGAGAGAGAGAGAGAGATCCGTCACTGGAACAGCGCGCAGAGAGCCCGCACTCCCTCCCCGCTCCCCCCCTCCCTCCCCCCTGCTCCCTCCCTCTCCCCCGCTCACTCCCTCCCTCTCCCCCGCTCACTCCCTCCCTCTCCCCCGCTCACTCCCTCCCTCGCTCCGCTCGCTCCCTCCCTCCCTCCCCCTCACTCTCACTCTGATCCTGCTCCGACTGTGAGAGAGAGAGAGATCCGTCACTGGAACAGCGCGCAGAGAGCCCGCACTCCCTCCCCGCTCCCTCCCTCGCTCCCTCCCTCCCTCTCCCCCGCTCCCCGCTCCCTCCCTCCCTCCCCCTCACTCTGATCCTGCTCCGACTGTGAGAGAGAGAGAGAGAGATCCGTCACTGGAACAGCGCGCAGAGAGCCCGCACTCCCTCCCCCGCTCCCTCCCTCCCTCCCCCTCCCCCCCTCCCTCCCCCTCCCCCTCACTCTGATCCTGCTCCGACTGTGAGAGAGAGAGAGAGAGATCCGTCACTGGAACAGCGCGCAGGGAGCCCGCACTCCCTCCCCCGCTCCCTCCCTCCCTCTCCCTCGCTCACTCCCTCCCCGCTCCCCCCCTCCCCCCCCGCTCCCTCCCTCCCTCTCCCCCACGCTCCCTCCCTCCCTCTCCCCCACGCTCCCTCCCTCTCCCCCACGCTCCCTCCCTCCCTCTCCTCCAGTCCCTCCCTCTCCCCCACTCCCTCCCTCCCTCTCCCCCACTCCCTCCCTCCCTCTCCCCCACTCCCTCCCCCCGATCCTGCTCCGACTGTGGGGGAGAAAGATCTGTCACCGGAACAGCGCGTAGGGATCCCGCACTCTCCCTCCCTCCTTTGCACACTCCCACTCCCTCGGGGACGCTCCCTCCCCCCGGACACCCCCACTCTCTCTCCCTCGAGCACTCATTCACATGCCCACTCAGGTACGCGCACAGTGCTGTACACACTTGCATTCACGCCCTCGCGTACACCCCCCCCCTGGGGTACGCAGCCTCGGGTACGCCCGCTGGGGTACGCAGCCTCGGGTACGCCCGCTGGGGTACGCAGCCTCGGGTACGCCCCTGGGGTAGGCAGCCTCGGGTACGCCCGCTGGGGTAGGCAGCCTCGAGTACGCCCCCTGGGGTAGGCAGCCTCGAGTACGCCCCCTGGGGTAGGCAGCCTCGAGTACGCCCCCTGGAGGACGCCCCCTCAGTCTCACACACACTTAACATCCCCAGCTCTGTCAGTCTGACCGCCCTCTCCGCCAGCCGCTAGGGGGGGGGTTGAAGGGTCAGGGTTCAGAGGCCGGTCTGGGTACCTTGGACTGCTCAGCTGACTGCTGCAGCCTCTGGTGGGCCTTGTAGTCGAACTTGTAGTAGGTGTGCATGATACGGCGCAGGTAGACGCGGCAGATCTCCTCGCTCGAGCCCTTCATCTCCAGGTAATTCTGCAGGCGGTCCACCACCAGACAGACATGTGACTCATCCTTCAGGTTGTCGACGTATTCTGGCAGGGAAAAGGAAGCAGGAATCAGGCGGGGGCCCCAAGCCGGGGAGCGCGAGAGACAGCGAGAGGGACATAGGCACCCATCTCCAAACCGCTGCTGCCCAGTGCAGGCAGTATGAGCGAGGAGTTTAACAACTCGGAGCGGGAGTCGGCCATCTTGCCCCTCGAACCTGCCCCGCTGTTCCATTAGATCATGGCTAATCTTTTCGTGGACTCGGCTCCGCTTACCCGCCCGCTCACCTTAATTCCTTTACTGTTCCAAAATCTACCTATCCTCGCCTTAAAAACATTCAATCCGGACAAGTGCACACTGGAAGGACAAACCAAAGTAGAACGTACAGGGTAAATGGTAGGACTCTGAAGAGTGCAGTTGAATAACAAACAAAGTTTGACAAAGTCCCTCATGGTAGGCTAGTGAGAAAGGTTGGATCTCATGGGATAAAGGGGGAGGTGGCTCGATGGGTGGAGAACTGGCTTGGTCACAGAAGACAGAGGGTGGTAGTGGAAGGGTCTTTTTCCGGCTGGATGCCTGTGACTAGTGGTGTTCCGCAGGGCTCTGTATTGGGACCTCTGCTGTTTGTGATTTATATAAACGATCTGGAAGAAGGTGTAACTGGGGTGATCAGCAAGTTTGCGGACGACACAAAACTGGCAGGACTTGCAGATAGTGAGGAACATTGTCAGAGGCTACAGATGGATATAGATAGGCTGGAAATTTGGGCAAAGAAATGGCAGAGGGAGTTCAATCCTGATAAATGCGAAGTGATGCATTTTGGTGGGAATAATGTAGGGAGGAGCTACATGATAAATGGAAGAACCATAAAGGGTGTAGAGACGCAGAGGGACCTGGGTGTGCAAGTCCACAGATCTTTGAAGGTGACGTCACAGGTGGAGAAGGTGGTGAAGAAGGCATATGGCATGCTTGCCTTTATAGGACGGGGCATAGAGTATTAAAGTTGGGGTCTGATGTTGCAGATGTATAGAACGTTGGTTCGGCCGCATTTGGAATACTGCATCCAGTTCTGGTCGCCGCACTACCAGAAGGACGTGGAGGCTTTGGAGAGAGTGCAGAGGAGGTTTACCAGGATGTTGCCTGGTATGGAGGGGCTTGGTTATGAGGAGAGATTGGGGAAACTGGGGTTGTTCTCCTTGGAAAGACGGAGGATGAGGGGAGACTTAATAGAGGTGTACAAAATTATGAAAGGCATAGATAGGGTGAACGGTGGGAAGCTTTTCCCCGGGTCGGTGGTGACGTTCACGAGGGGTCATAGGTTCAAGGTGAAGGGGGGGGGAGGTTTAACACAGATATCAGAAGGACATATTTTACACAGAGGGTCGTGGGGGCCTGGAATGTGTTGCCGGGCAAGGTGGTGGAGGCGGACACACTGGGAACGTTTAAGACTTATCTAGATAGCCATATGAACGGAGTGGGAATGGAGGGATACAAAAGAGTGGTCTAGTTTGGACCAGGGAGCGGCGTGGGCTAATTGTTCTGTTTCTCGTTTCAAGGCTTCATTCTATGATCATCTTGCTGGTGCCAGTACAGAGCGAGACTGCGGATAGTTGGGAACCTGTCTCGGGGGCAGGGAATTCATATGGTGTTCGTGGAAGTGGAAATGAATAGGGTTGGGAAGCATTTTCCGATCGGGGCCATTGTGATCTCCTGGACTCGTTTCGATCGCCTCAGGGGGGTCGGAGAGGAATTTCCCAGATTTTTTTTCCCCCATATTGGCCCTGGGGTTTTCACTCTGGGTTTTCGCCTCTCCCTGGAGATCACATGGTCTGGAATGGGGGGGGGTGGGGGTGAGTTAATAGGTTGTGATGAACAAAGCATCGTAGCTGTGAGGGACAGCTCGGTGGATAGGATATTAGGATGTAGATAGGCTGGAAAATTGGGCGGGGATCCTGGATTCAGGATTCAATCCTGGACCGGGGAGCGGCGCGGGCTTGGAGGGCCGGAGGGCCTGTTCCTGTGCTGTATTGTTCTTTGTAAGTGCACATTGGAAGGACAAACCAAAGTAGAACGTACAGGGTAAATGGTAGGACTCTGAAGAGTGCAGTTGAACAGATAGAATAGAAACCCGACAGTACAGAAAGAGACCATTCGGCCCATCGAGTCTGCACCGACCACAATCCCACCCAGGCCCTCCCCCCACATATTTTCCCAAGACTCTAAGGGGCACTTTTAGCACGGCCAATCAACCTAACCCGCACATCTTTGGACTGTGGGAGGAAACCGGAGCTCCCGGAGGAAACCCACGCAGACACGAGGAGAATGTGCAAACTCCACACAGACAGGGACCCGAGCCGGGAATCGAACCCGGGACCCTGGAGCTGTGAAGCAGCAGTGCTAACCACCGTGCTGCCCCAGAACTATAGGGTTCGTGGTGGGAGATATAGGAAGGATATCAGAGGTAGGTTCTTTACGCAGAGTGGGGTTGGGGTGTGGAATGGACTGCCTGCAGTGATGGTGGAGTCAGACAGAGGGATCTGGGAATACAGGTACAGAATTCCCTAAAAGTGACGTCACAGGTGGATAGGGTCGTAAAGAGTGCCTTTGGTACATTGGCCTTTATAAATCGGAGTATCGAGTGTAAAAGTTGGAGTGTTATGATGAGGTTATGATACGCTGCAAGAAAGGATGTCCCGAGGCATGGTACATTGGGGAGACCATGCAGACGCTGCGACAACGGATGAATGAACACCGCTCGACAATCACCAGGCAAGACTGTTCTCTTCCTGTGGGGGAACACTTCAGCGGTCACGGGCATTCGGCCTCTGATATTCGGGTAAGCGTTCTCCAAGGCGGCCTTCGCGACAGCGCAGAATCGCTGAGCAGAAACTGATAGCCAAGTTCCGCACACACGAGGACGGCCTCAACCGGGATATTGGGTTCATGTCACACTATCTGTAACCCCCACAGTTGCGTGGACCTGCCGAGTTTCACTGGCTGTCTTGTCTGGAGACAATACACATCTTTTTAACCTGTCTTGATGCTCTCTCCACTCACATTGTTTTGTTTCTTAAAGACTGGATTAGTTGTAAGTATTCGCATTCCAACCATTATTCATGTAAATTGAGTCTGTGTCTTTATAAGCTCTGTTTGTGAACAGAATTCCCACTCACCTGAAGAAGGGGCTTAGAGCTCCGAAAGCTTGTGTGGCTTTTGCTACCAAATAAACCTGTTGGACTTTAACCTGGTGTTGTGAGACTTCTTACTGGGTTTACCCCAGTCCAACGCCGGCATCTCCACATCGAGGTTATCTAAGGCATTGGTGAGGCCGAATTTGGAGTATTGTGTACAGTTTTGGTCGCCTAGTTACAGGAAGGATGTAAATAAGATTGAAAGAGTGCAGAGAAGGTTCACAAGGATGTTGCCGGGACTTGAGAAGCTGAGTTACAGAGAGAGATTGAATAGGTTGGGACTTTATTCCCTGGAGCGTAGAAGATTGAGGGGAGATTTGATAGAGGTGTATAAGATTTTGATGGGTATAGATAGAGTGAATGCGAGCAGGCTTTTTCCACTGAGGCTAGGGGAGAAAAAAACCAGAGGGCATGGGTTAAGGGTGAGGGGGGAAAAGTTTAAAGGGAATATTAGGGGGGGCTTCTTCACACAGAGAGTGGTGGGAGTGTGGAATGAGCTGCCGGATAAAGTGGTAAATGCGGGGTCACTTTTAACATTCAAGAAAAACTTGGAGGGGTTGATGGATGAGAGGGGTGTGGAGGGATATGGTCCAAGTGCAGGTCAT
>NW_027593296.1:12500-35008 GCF_964213995.1 Mustelus asterias
CGAGAGAGGGAGAGAGACGGGGCCAGAGAGAGAGGGAGAGAGACGGGGCCCCCGAGAGAGGGAGAGAGGCGGGGCAGAGAGAGAGGGAGAGAGACGGGGGCAGAGAGAGAGGGAGAGAGGCGGGGCCAGAGAGAGAGGGAGAGAGAGAGGGAGAGAGACGGGGCCAGAGAGAGAGGGAGAGAGGCGGGGGCAGAGAGAGAGGGAGAGAGGCGGGGCCAGAGAGAGAGGGAGAGAGACGGGGCCAGAGAGAGAGGGAGAGAGACGGGGGCAGAGAGACAGGGGCAGAGAGACGGGGGCAGAGAGAGAGGGAGAGAGGCGGGGCCAGAGAGAGAGGGAGAGAGACGGGGCCCCGAGAGAGGGAGAGAGACGGGGCCCAGAGAGAGGGAGAGAGACGGGGCCCAGAGAGAGGGAGAGAGACGGGGCCCCGAGAGAGGGAGAGAGACGGGGCCCCGAGAGAGGGAGAGAGACGGGGCCCCGAGAGAGGGAGAGAGACGGGGCCCCGAGAGAGGGAGAGAGACGGGGCCCCGAGAGAGGGAGAGAGACGGGGCCCCGAGAGAGGGAGAGAGACGGGGCCCCGAGAGAGGGAGAGAGACGGGGCCCCGAGAGAGGGAGAGAGACGGGGCCCCGAGAGAGGGAGAGAGACGGGGCCCCGAGAGAGGGAGAGAGACGGGGCCCCGAGAGAGGGAGAGAGACGGGGCCCCGAGAGAGGGAGAGAGACGGGGCCCCGAGAGAGGGAGAGAGACGGGGCCCCGAGAGAGGGAGAGAGACGGGGCCCCGAGAGAGGGAGAGAGACGGGGCCCCGAGAGAGGGAGAGAGACGGGGCCCCGAGAGTGGGAGAGAGACGGGGCCCCGAGAGTGGGAGAGAGACGGGGCCCCGAGAGAGGGGGAGATATGGGGCCCCGAGAGAGTGAGAGAGACCGGGCCCGAGAGGGAGAGACGGGGCCCGAGAGGGAGAGACGGGGCCCGAGAGGGAGAGGCGGGGCCCGAGAGGGAGAGACGGGGCGAGAGAGAGAGACGGGGCCCCGAGAGCGAGAGACGGGGCCCGAGAGGGAGAGGCGGGGCCCGAGAGGGAGAGGCGGGGCCCGAGAGGGAGAGGCGGGGCCCGAGAGGGAGAGGCGGGGCCCGAGAGGGAGAGGCGGGGCCCGAGAGGGAGAGGCGGGGCCCGAGAGTGAGAGAGACGGGGCGAGAGAGAGAGACGGGGCCCCGAGAGAGGGAGCGAGACGGGGCGAGAGAGAGAGACGAGGCGAGAGAGAGAGGGAGCGAGACGGGGCGAGAGAGAGAGCCGGTGAGAGTGAGGGGGTTTTACCTGCTCTGCGTTGCTGAGATTCTCAGAATCCTCTCCAATATTCTCACCAATGAAGATATTGGGACATTCAAACAGAATGTCCAGGAGGTTGTCCACACAACCCAGACACTTCTTCCACATATCCTGCTGTGGAAAGGAATGGAAACCATCAGAGTCCAGAGAGGGAGCGTTAATCCAGACCCAACCCCGTGCTGTACCTGTCCTGGGAGTGTTTGATGGGGGACAGTGTAGAGGGAGCTTTACTCTGTATCTAACCCCGTGCTGTACCTGTCCTGGGAGTGTTTGATGGGGGACAGTGTAGAGGGAGCTTTACTCTGTATCTAACCCCGTGCTGTACCTGTCCTGGGAGTGTTTGATGGGGGACAGTGTAGAGGGAGCTTTACTCTGTATCTAACCCCGTGCTGTACCTGTCCTGGGAGTGTTTGATGGGGGACAGTGTAGAGGGAGCTTTACTCTGTATCTAACCCCGTGCTGTACCTGTCCTGGGAGTGTTTGATGGGGACAGTGTAGAGGGAGCTTTACTCTGTATCTAACCCCGTGCTGTACCTGTCCTGGGAGTGTTTGATGGGGACAGTGTAGAGGGAGCTTTACTCTGTATCTAACCCCGTGCTGTACCTGTCCTGGGAGTGTTTGATGGGGGACAGTGTAGAGGGAGCTTTACTTTGTATCTAATACCGTGCTGTACCTGTCCTGGGAGTGTTTGATGGGGGACAGTGTAGAGGGAGCTTTACTCTCTATCTAACCCCGTGCTGTACCTGTCCTGGGAGTGTTTGATGGGGGACAGTGTAGAGGGAGCTTTACTCTGTATCTAACCCCGTGTTGTACCTGTCCTGGGAGTGTTTGATGGGGACAGTGTAGAGGGAGCTTTACTCTGTATCTAACCCCGTGCTGTACCTGTCCTGGGAGTGTTTGATGGGGGACAGTGTAGAGGGAGCTTTACTCAGTATCTAACCCCGTGCTGTACCTGTCCTGGGAGTGTTTGATGGGGGACAGTGTAGAGGGAGCTTTACTCTGTATCTAATACCGTGCTGTACCTGTCCTGGGAGTGTTTGATGGGGGACAGTGTAGAGGGAGCTTTACTCTCTATCTAACCCCGTGCTGTACCTGTCCTGGGAGTGTTTGATGGGGGACAGTGTAGAGGGAGCTTTACTCTGTATCTAACCCCGTGCTGTCCCTGTCCTGGGAGTGTTTGATGGGGACAGTGCAGAGGGAGCTTTACTCTGTATCTAACCCCGTGCTGTCCCTGTCCTGGGAGTGTTTGATGGGGACAGTGCAGAGGGAGCTTTACTCTGTATCTAACCCCGTGCTGTCCCTGTCCCGGGAGTGTTTGATGGGGGACAGTGTAGAGGGAGCTTTACTCTCTATCTAACCCCGTGCTGTACCTGTCCTGGGAGTGTTTGATGGGGGACAGTGTAGAGGGAGCTTTACTCTGTATCTAACCCCGTGCTGTACCTGTCCTGGGAGTGTTTGATGGGGGACAGTGTAGAGGGAGCTTTACTCTGTATCTAACCCCGTGCTGTACCTGTCCTGGGAGTGTTTGATGGGGACAGTGTAGAGGGAGCTTTACTCTGTATCTAACCCCGTGCTGTACCTGTCCTGGGAGTGTTTGATGGGGGACAGTGTAGAGGGAGCTTTACTCTGTATCTAACCCCGTGCTGTACCTGTCCTGGGAGTGTTTGATGGGGACAGTGTAGAGGGAGCTTTACTTTGTATCTAACCCCGTGCTGTACCTGTCCTGGGACTGTTTGATGGGGACAGTGTAGAGGGAGCTTTACTCAGTATCTAACCCCGTGCTGTACCTGTCCTGGGAGTGTTTGATGGGGGACAGTGTAGAGGGAGCTTTACTCTGTATCTAACCCCGTGCTGTACCTGTCCTGGGAGTGTTTGATGGGGACAGTGTAGAGGGAGCTTTACTCTGTATCTAACCCCGTGCTGTACCTGTCCTGGGAGTGTTTGATGGGGACAGTGTAGAGGGAGCTTTACTCTGTACCTAACCCCGTGCTGTATCTGTCCTGGGAGTGTTTGATGGGGGACAGTGTAGAGGGAGCTTTACTCTGTATCTAACCCCGTGCTGTACCTGTCCTGGGAGTGTTTGATGGGGGACAGTGTAGAGGGAGTTCTTACCTTCATGCAGGAGGCCAGGTTAGGATTGTAATCGTACAGTGAGGCAACGATGTTGAATTTGATTTTAAGCATGATTCCCTCCCCGAGGTTATGAGCCACTGAGATAGTGCAGAGCTCCGTCAGCATCTCTATCTGGGCCGCCCTGTTCGATGGAGACAGAAGGAGCAAGGATTTAGATACAACCCTCCGAAAGAGGGACATCCAGACATTCCCGAACAGATTCCGGACTCCCAGGGACCGAGAAGGAAGAGACGGAGTCCCGGGTAACCCGACTGCACAAGGGAAGCGTATCCGCAGGAGACCGGGGAGGCCATTCGGCCCATCGAGCCCGTTCTGGTCCGTTCGGAGTGCCCCCCTAGTCACACCCACTCTCTGTAATCACCACCCTCTTTCTCCATTCAACTGGGGTGGCACAGCGGGTCAGCGCTGCTGCCTCACAGAGCCAGGGACCCCTGGGTTCGATTCCCGGCTTGGGTCACTTCTCCCCGTGTCTGTGTGGGTTTCCTCCGGGTGCTCCGGTTTCCTCCCACAGTCCGAAAGACATGCAGGTTAGGTGGATTGGCCATGCTAAATTGTCCCCTTAGTGTCCAAAGATGTGCAGGTTAGGGGGATTGGCCGTGCTAAATTGTCCCCTTAGTGTCCAAAGATGTGCAGGTTAGGGGGATTGGCCATGCTAAATTGTCCCCTTAGTGTCCAAAGATGTGCAGGTTAGGTGGATTGGCCATGCTAAATTGTCCCCTTAGTGTCCAAAGATGTGCAGGTTAGGGGGATTGGCCGTGCTAAATTGTCCCCTTAGTGTCCAAAGATGTGCAGGTTAGGTGGATTGGCCATGCTAAATTGTCCCTTAGTGTCGAAAGATGAGCAGGTTGGGGGGATTGGCCATGCTAAATTGTCCCTTAGTGTCCAAAGATGTGTAGGTTAGGGTGGATTGGCCATGCTAAATTGTCCCCTTAGTGTCCAAAGATGTGTAGGTTAGGGGGATTGGCCATGCTAAATTGACCCTTAGTGTCCAAAGATGTGTAGGTTAGGGTGGATTGGCCATGCTAAATTGCCCCTTAGTGTCCAAAGATGTGCAGGTGAGGGGTATTGGCCATGCTAAATTGCCCCTTAGTGTCCAAAGATGTGTAGGTTAGGTGGATTGGCCATGCTAAATTGACCCTTAGTGTCCAAAGATGTGTAGGTTAGGGGGATTGGCCATGCTAAATTGTCCCTTAGTGTCCAAAGATGTGTAGGTTAGGGGGATTGGCCATGCTAAATTGCCCCTGAGTGTCCAAAGATGTGTCGGTTAGGTGGATTGGCCATGCTAAATTGTCCCTTAGTGTCCAAAGATGTGCAGGTTAGGTGGATTGGCCATGCTAAATTGTCCCTTAGTGTCCAAAGATGTGCAGGTTAGGTGGATTGGCCATGCTAAATTGTCCCTTAGTGTCCAAAGATGTGTAGGTTAGGTGGGTTGGCCATGCTAAATTGTCCCTTAGTGTCCAAAGATGAGCAGGTTGGGGGGATTGGCCATGCTAAATTGTCCCTTAGTGTCCAAAGATGAGCAGGTTGGGGGGATTGGCCATGCTAAATTGCCCCTTAGTGTCCAAAGATGAGCAGGTTGGGGGGATTGGCCATGCTAAATTGTCCCTTAGTGTCCAAAGATGTGTAGTTTAGGTTGGATTGGCCATGCTAAATTGTCCCTTAGTGTCCAAAGATGTGTAGGTTAGGTGGATTGGCCATGCTAAATTGTCCCTTAGTGTCCAAAGATGTGTAGGTTAGAGTGGATTGGCCGTGCTAAATTGTCCCTTAGTGTCCAAAGCTGTGTAGGTTAGGGTGGATTGGCCATGCTAAATTGTCCCTTAGTGTCCAAAGATGTGTAGGTTAGGGGGATTGGCCATGCAAAATTGTCCCTTAGTGTGCAAAGATGTGTAGGTTAGGGTGGATTGGCCGTGCTAAATTGTCCCTTAGTGTCCAAAGATGTGCAGGTTAGGGTGGATTGGCCGTGCTAAATTGTCCCTTAGTGTCCAAAGCTGTGTAGGTTAGGGTGGATTGGCCATGCTAAATTGTCCCTTAGTGTCCAAAGATGTGTAGGTTAGGGGGATTGGCCATGCAAAATTGTCCCTTAGTGTGCAAAGATGTGTAGGTTAGGGTGGATTGGCCGTGCTAAATTGTCCCTTAGTGTCCAAAGATGTGTAGGTTAGGGGGATTGGCCGTGCTAAATTGTCCCTTAGTGTCCAAAGATGTGTAGGTTAGGTGGATTGGCCATGCTAAATTGTCCCTTAGTGTCCAAAGATGTGTAGGTTAGGTGGATTGGCCATGCTAAATTGTCCCTTAGTGTCCAAAGGTGTGTAGGTTAGGGTGATTGGCCATGTTAAACTGTCCCTTAGTATCAGGGGGACTAGCTCGGGTAAATGCATAGGGTTACGGGGATAGGGCCTGGGTGGGATTGTGGTCGGTGCAGACTCCAATGGGCCGAATGGCCTCCTTCTGTACCGTAGGGATTCTATGAATGTCAAGGGGCAAACTAATTTCAAAGGTTAATGGGTTGTTAACAGAGTCAAGAGGGGCTGAATGGCCTCCTCCTGTTCCTGTGTAACAGGCTGGAGAGAGAGGGGCTGAATGGCCTCCTCCTGTTCCTGTGTAACAGGCTGGAGAGAGAGAGAGGGGCTGAATGGCCTCCTCCTGTTCCTGTGTAACAGGCTGGAGAGAGAGGGGCTGAATGGCCTCCTCCTGTTCCTGTGTAACAGGCTGGAGAGAGAGGGGCTGAATGGGCCTCCTCCTGTTCCTGTATAACAGGCTGGAGAGAGAGGGGCTGAATGGGCCTCCTCCTGTTCCTGTGTAACAGGCTGGAGAGAGGGGCTGAATGGCCTCCTCCTGTTCCTGTGTAACAGGCTGGAGAGAGAGGGGCTGAATGGCCTCCTCCGGTTCCTGTGTAACAGGCTGGAGAGAGAGGGGCTGAATGGGCCTCCTCCTGTTCCTGTGTAACAGGCTGGAGAGAGGGGCTGAATGGCCTCCTCCTGTTCCTGTGTAACAGGCTGGAGAGAGAGAGGGGCTGAATGGCCTCCTCCGGTTCCTGTATAACAGGCTGGAGAGAGAGAGGGGCTGAATGGGCCTCCTCCTGTTCCTGTGTAACAGGCTGGAGAGAGAGGGGCTGAATGGGCCTCCTCCTGTTCCTGTGTAACAGGCTGGAGAGAGAGGAGCTGAATGGCCTCCTCCTGTTCCTGTGTAACAGGCTGGAGAGAGAGGGGCTGAATGGGCCTCCTCCTGTTCCTGTGTAACAGGCTGGAGAGAGAGGAGCTGAATGGCCTCCTCCTGTTCCTGTGTAACAGGCTGGAGAGAGAGGGGCTGAATGGGCCTCCTCCTGTTCCTGTGTAACAGGCTGGAGAGAGAGAGGCTGAATGGGCCTCCTCCTGTTCCTGTGTAACAGGCTGGAGAGAGAGGGGCTGAATGGGCCTCCTCCTGTTCCTGTGTAACAGGCTGGAGAGAGAGAGGGGCTGAATGGGCCTCCTCCTGTTCCTGTGTAACAGGCTGGAGAGAGAGGGGCTGAATGGGCCTCCTCCTGTTCCTGTGTAACAGGCTGGAGAGAGAGAGGGGCTGAATGGCCTCCTCCTGTTCCTGTGTAACAGGCTGGAGAGAGAGGGGCTGAATGGCCTCCTCCTGTTCCTGTGTAACAGGCTGGAGAGAGAGAGGGGCTGAATGGGCCTCCTCCTGTTCCTGTGTAACAGGCTGGAGAGAGAGAGGCTGAATGGCCTCCTCCTGTTCCTGTGTAACAGGCTGGAGAGAGAGGGGCTGAATGGGCCTCCTCCTGTTCCTGTGTAACAGTCTGGAGAGAGAGGGGCTGAATGGCCTCCTCCTGTTCCTGTGTAACAGGCTGGAGAGAGAGGGGCTGAATGGGCCTCCTCCTGTTCCTGTGTAACAGGCTGGAGAGAGAGAGGGGCTGAATGGCCTCCTCCTGTTCCTGTGTAACAGGCTGGAGAGAGAGGGGCTGAATGGGCCTCCTCCTGTTCCTGTGTAACAGTCTGGAGAGAGAGGGGCTGAATGGGCTCAGTCTGAGTTTACCTGTCTGTGCCCTTCTTCCCTCGAGCTTGTAGAATCTCGTTGAGTTTTTTCAGGACCACTGCGTGATTAATTTCCGTGCCTTTAGCAAACATCTTTGGTTTCTCCTGTAGAGAGAGAGTGAGAGAAGATGGATGATTCGCGTACGTGGTTCCGTCCCCAGGGAGTGTCGGTGCCTGTGGGGGGGACTCGTACCCCCCCGGGGAGCACTCGTACCCCCCCGGGGAGAGTCGGGGCCCGTGGGAGATACTCGAACCCCCCGGGAAGAGTCGGTGCCCGTGGGGGGGACTCGTACCCCCCCCCCCGGGGAGAGTCGGTGCCCGTGAGGGGGGGACTCGTACCCCCCCGGGGAGAGTCGGTGCCCGTGAGGGGGGGACTCGTACCCCCCCGGGGAGAGTCGGTGCCCGTGAGGGGGGGACTCGTACCCCCCCGGGGAGAGTCGGTGCCCGTGGGGGGGACTCGTACCCCCCCGGGGAGAGTCGGTGCCCGTGAGGGGGGGACTCGTACCCCCCCGGGAAGAGTCGGTGCCCGTGGGGGGGACTCGTACCCCCCCCCGGGAAGAGTCGGTGCCCGTGGGGGGGGACTCGTACCCCCCCCCGGGAAGAGTCGGTGCCCGTGGGGGGGACTCGTACCCCCCCGGGGAGAGTCGGTGCCCGTGAGGGGGGGACTCGTACCCCCCCGGGGAGAGTCGGTGCCCGTGGGGGGTACTCGAACCCCCCCCCCCCCGGGGAGAGTCAGTGCCCGTGGGGAACTTACCGACACCATGGGGGCCCCTCCTTTGACTGGTTTCCACTCGCCCCCCTCATTGTCCTCTTCCTCATCATCCTCTGCCTTCTTCTTGTCTTTACGCTCCATCCGTTTCTTCATCTTGTCGTCACGCTTCCTGTCCGCCGCACGTTTGTCGTCCTCCGTCGGCTGCCTAGAGACAAGGACGCCAGATCATGAGGACTAGGAGCCGGGTGGTTGCGGGGGGGGTGGGCATTCCGCCCCTTGTTCCCAGCTATCTGTTACGCTATAGAAAAATACCAAGAACCGTGCGATTTGTCTCGCTCCCAGCTATCTGTTACGCTATAGAAAAATGCCAAGAACCGTTCGATTTGTCTCGCTCCCAGCTATCTGTTACGCTATAGAAAAATACCAAGAACCGTTCGATTTGTCTCACTCCCAGCTGTCTGTTACACTATAGAAAAATACCAAGAACCATTCGATTTGTCTCACTCCCAGCTGTCTGTTATGCTATCGAAAAATACCAAGAACCGTTCGATTTGTCTCGCTCCCAGCTGTCTGTTACGCTATAGAAAAATACCAAAAACCGTTCGATTTGTCTCGCTCCCAGCTGTCTGTTACGCTATCGAAAAATACCAAGAACCGTTCGATTTGTCTCGCTCCCAGCTATCTGTTACGCTATCGAAAAATTGAGACCATGAACTGCTCAATTTGTCTCTCCCAGCCATCTGTTATGCTATAGAAAAATACTAAGAACCGTTCGATTTGTCTCGCTCCCAGCTATCTATGACGCTATAGGAAAATACCAAGAACCGTTCGATTTGTCTCGCTCCCAGCTATCTGGGACGCTATCGAAAAATACCAAGAACCGTTCAATTTGTCTCTCTCCCAGCTATCTGTTACGCTATCGAAAAATATCAAGAACCGTTCGATTTGTCTCTCTCCCAGCTATCTGTTACGCTATCGAAAAATTGAGACCTTGAACTGCTCAATTTGTCTCTCCCAGCCATCTGTTACGCTATAGAAAACCGAACCCTCTGAACCCCGTGAGGTGTCTCTCTCCCAGCCATCTGTTACGCTATATGGATCAATTGGGCCAGTGGGCTGACGAATGGCAGATGGAGCTTAATTTAGACAAATGCGAGCTGATGCATTTTGGTAGATTGAACCAGGGCAGGACTTACTCAGTTAATGGTCGGGCGTTGGGGAGAGTTACAGAACAAAGAGATCTAGGGGTACAGGTTCATAGCTCCTTGAAAGTGGAGTCACAGGTGGACAGAGTGGTGAAGAAGGCATTCGGCATGCTTGGTTTCATCGGTCAGAACATTGAATACAGGAGTTGGGACGTCTTGTTGAATTTGTACAAGACATTGGTAAGGCCACACTTGGAATACTGTGTACAGTTCTGGTCACCCTATTATAGAAAGGATGTTATTAAACTAGAAAGAGTGCGGAAAAGATTTACTAGGATGCTACCGGGACTTGATGGTTTGAGTTATAAGGAGAGGCTGGATAGACTGGGACTTTTTTCTCTGGAGCGTAGGAGGCTGAGGGGTGATCTTATAGAGGTCTATAAAATAATGAGGGGCACAGATCAGCTAGATAGTCAATATCTTTTCCCAAAGGTAGGGGGGTCTAAAACTAGAGGGCACAGGTTTAAGGTGAGAGGGGAGAGATACAAAAGGGTCCAGAGGGGCAATTTTTTCACACAGAGGGTGGTGAGTGTCTGGAACGAGCTGCCAGAGGCAGTAGTAGAGGCGGGTACAATTTTATCTTTTAAAAAGCATTTAGATAGTTACATGGGTACTATGGGTATAGAGGGATATGGGCCAAATGCGGGCAATTGGGACCAGCTTAGGGGGTTTAAAAAAAAAGGGCGGCATGGACAAGTTGGGCCGAAGGGCCTGTTTCCACGCTGTAAACCTTTATGACTCTGTGACTCTATAGAGTCTTGTTCCCAGCTATCTGTTACGCTGTAGAGAATTTAACACCCTGAACCTCTCGATCTATCTCGCTCCCAGCTGTTATGCTATAGAAAATTTAACACTCTGAACCTCTCGGCCGGTCTTGCTCCTAGCTATCTGTTACGCTATAGAGAATTTAACACCCCAAACCTCTCGATCCGTCTTGCTCCCAGCTATCTGTTACACTATAGAAAATATAACACCCTGAACCTCTCGATCTGTCTTGCTCCCAGCTATCTGTTACACTATAGAAAATATAACACCTTGAACCTCTCGATCTGTCTTGCTCCCAGCTATCTGTTACGCTATAGAAAATATAAACCACTGAACCCCACTGCACCCCCCCCACCCCCATGTCTCTCGCCCAGCTATCTGTTTGGCTGTATATATAACAGCCCCCCACCCCACGGCCCCCCAGCGCTGCGCGAAACTGACTTCTTCAAGAATTTGTGAGCCAGAGAAGTGTATTTGCTGTCATCATCGTCAGATTCAGAATCCGATTCGTCCGAGGGAGTTCCCCAATCTTCATCATCATCACCATCATCATCATCATCCTCCTCGTCCTGCGGGAGGCGCAGAGAGGAGGCGGTTAGAGGGGGAGAGAGAGGAGGCGGTTAGAGAGGAGGGGGTTGGAGGGAAGGGGGGGGCGGAGAGAGGGGGAAGGTGGGGGCGGAGAGAGGGGGAAGAGGGGAACGGAGAAGGGGAACGGGGGGTCGGAGAGGGGGAAGGGGGGGCGGAGAGAGGGGGAAAGGGGGGCGGAGAGAGGGGGAAAGGGGGGGCGGAGAGAGGGGGAAAGGGGGGGCGGAGAGAGGGGGAAAGGGGGGGCGGAGAGAGGGGAAAGGGGGGGCGGAGAGAGGGGGAAGGGGGGGCGGAGAGGGGGAACGGAGAGGGGGAAGGGGGGGACGGAGAGGGGGAAGGGGGGGACGGAGAGGGGGAAGGGGGGGACGGAGAGGGGGAAGGGGGGGACGGAGAGGGGGAAGGGGGGGACGGAGAGGGGGAAGGGGGGACGGAGAGGGGAAGGGGGGCGGAGAGGGGGAAGGGGGGGCGGAGAGGGGGAAGGGGAGGCGGAGAGGGGGAAGGGGGTGGGAGGGGGGAGAGCGGCTCGGAGGGGGGGGGGGAGAGCGGCTCGGAGGGGGGGGGAGAGCGGCTCGGAGGGGGGGGGGAGAGCGGCTCGGAGGGGGAGAGAGCGGCTCGGAGGGGGGGAGAGAGCGGCTCGGAGGGGGGGAGAGCGGCTCGGAGGGGGGGAGAGCGGCTCGGAGGGGGGGAGAGCGGCTCGGAGGGGGGGAGAGCGGCTCGGAGGGGGGGAGAGCAGCTCGGAGGGGGGGAGAGCGGGTCGGAGGGGGGGGGAGAGCGGGTCGGAGGGAGGGGAGAGCGGGTCAGAGGGGGGGAGAGCGGGTCAGAGGGGGGGGCGCAGCGAGGGGAGGGCGCAGCGAGGGGGGGGGCGCAGCGAGGGGGGGGCGCAGCGAGGGGGGGGGCGCAGCGAGGGGGGGGGCGCAGCGAGGGGGGGGGCGCAGCGAGGGGGGGGGGCGCAGCGAGGGGGGGGGCGCAGCGAGGGGGGGGGCGCAGCGAGGGGGGGGGGCAGCGAGGGGGGGGGCGCAGCGAGGGGGGGCGCAGCGAGGGGGGGCGCAGCGAGGGGGGGGGCGCAGCGAGGGGGGGGGCGCAGTGAGGGGGGGCAGCGAGAGGGGGGGGCAGCGAGAGGGGGGGCAGCGAGAGGGGGGTGGGGAGGGAGTGCGAGAGGGGGTACAAAATGAGCTGAACTCTGACCTCCTTCTTGACGAATTTCTTGCTGTCTGGAGCGACCTCGACTTTCTTGAGGAAAGCTGACGCTGACATCTCGATCTCATCACCATCACCCTCATCGAGAGAGGCTGCAGAGAGAGAGGGAGAGAGAGAGGGGGAGAGAGAGGGGGAGAGAGAGAGAGGGAGAGGGAGGGAGACACAGAGAGAGAGAGAGGGAGAGGGACAGATATTGAGAAACATGTCAATCGGGTGAGTCGGTGCCCGTTGGTGGGTCCCGTTTCCCCCCGGGGAGAGTGGGTGCCAGTGGCGGGGACTCTAACCCCCCCAGGGAGAGTCGGTGTCCCTGGGGGTGTTGAGGGGGGGGGAGATCCTTCCTCACCTTCATCCTCGTCCGCCTCTTCCTCTTCATCAGCAGATTTTTCAGGATTCTGTAAGGGCAAAAGATCAAATACTTCACGTTAGACCCACACTCGGAGCACCGTGTACAGTTCTGGTCCGGTTAGACCACACTCGGAGCACCGTGTACAGTTCCGGTCCGGTTAGACCACACTCGGAGCACCGTGTACAGTTCCGGTCCGGTTAGACCACACTCGGAGCACCGTGTACAGTTCTGGTCTGGTTAGACCACACTCGGAGCACCGTGTACAGTTCCGGTCCGGTTAGACCACACTCGGAGCACCGTGTACAGTTCTGGTCCGGTTAGACCACACTCGGAGCACTGTGTACAGTTCTGGTCCGGTTAGACCACACTCGGAGCACCGTGTACAGTTCTGGCCCGGTTAGACCACACTCGGAGCACCGTGTACAGTTCTGGTCCGGTTAGACCACACTCGGAGCACCGTGTACAGTTCTGGTCTGGTTAGACCACACTCGGAGCACCGTGTACAGTTCTGGTCCAGTTAGACCACACTCGGAGCACCGTGTACAGTTCTGGTCTGGTTAGACCACACTCGGAGCACCGTGTACAGTTCTGGTCCGGTTAGACCACACTCGGAGCACTGTGTACAGTTCTGGTCCGGTTAGACCCACACTCGGAGCACCGTGTACAGTTCTGGTCCGGTTAGACCACACTCGGAGCACCGTGTACAGTTCTGGTCCGGTTAGACCACACTCGGAGCACTGTGTACAGTTCCGGTCCGGTTAGACCACACTCGGAGCACCGTGTACAGTTCCGTCCTGCTCTCACCTCTCTGTACGCAACGATATCCGTCTCAAAGTCCCGGTTATATTTGCGGATTTTCTGCCGCATCGTAGCCAGGGCCTTGGAGTTATTTTTGTTCATCTTTTTCCTGCCGTCACGATCTTCCCAAACCTGGGGGAGAGACGGAGGGAGAGGGAGGAGGGGGAGGGAGGAAGAGAGACAGAGGGGGAGGGGGGGAGAGAGACGGAGGGGGGAAGGGGGAGAGAGACGGAGTGAGGAGGGGGGGGAGAGAGACGGAGGGGAGAGAGAGACGGAGGGGAGAAGGGGGAGAGAGAGGGAGGGGGAGAGAGAGGGAGGGGGGGAGAGAGGGAGGGGGGGAGAGAGGGAGGGGGGGAGAGAGGGAGGGGGGGAGAGAGGGAGGGGGGAGAGAGGGAGGGGGGGAGAGAGGGAGGGGGGAGAGAGGGAGGGGGGAGAGAGGGAGGGGGGGAGAGAGACGGAGGGGGGAGAGAGACGGAGTTGGAGGGGGGAGAGAGACGGAGGGGGGGGGGGAGAGTGATGGGGGGAGAGAGATGGAGGGAGGAGGGGGGTGAGAGAGACGGAGGGGAGGGGGAGAGAGAGACGGAGGGGGGAGGGGGGGAGAGAGACGGAGGGGGGGAGATAGAGACAGGGGGGGGAGACGGGGGGAGGGGGGAGAGGTGGGGCGGGGGAGGGGGAAGAGAGACAGAGGGGGAGGGGGGAAGAGATGGAGGGGGAGGGGGGAGAGACGGAGGGGGAGGGGGAGAGAGAGACGGAGGGGGAGGGGGGAGAGAGGGGGAGGGGGAGAGAGAGAGAGGGAGGGGGGAGAAAGGGAGGGAGAGAGGGGTAGGGGGGAGAGAGAGAGGGAGTTTAATTAATCACATTATCGCAGAATCGTTCCCATGTTGGGCGAGGCCATTCGGCCCATCGGTGTCTGTACTGGCCCTCCAAAAACAAGAATTGTGAATTTAGTTCCATTCCCCTGCCCACCCACCCCTCCCCCCACCGCCCCACCCCCCTCCTCCCCAATTTCCATTCAAATAACCACCTCGATCGACCCCGCCCCCACCTCACTCCCAGACGGAACATTCCAGACCCCACCCCTCGCCGTGTGGGAGAGAGGGAGGGGTGCGAGGGAGGGGTGCGAGGGGGGGGTGCGAGGGAGGGGTGCGAGGGGGGGGTGGAGGGAGGGGTGCGAGGGGGGGGTGTGAGGGAGGGGTGTGAGGGAGGGGTGCGAGGGAGGGGTGCGAGGGAGGGGTGCGAGGGAGGGGTGCGAGGGAGGGGTGCGAGGGAGGGGTGCGAGGGAGGGGTGCGAGGGGGGGTGTGAGGGGGGGTGTGAGGGAGGGGTGTGAGGGAGGGGTGTGAGGGGGGGTGTGAGGGAGGGGTGTGAGGGAGGGGTGCGAGGGGGGGGTGTGAGGGAGGGGTGTGAGGGAGGGGTGTGAGGGAGGGGTGTGAGGGAGGGGTGTGAGGGAGGGGTGTGAGGGAGGGGTGTGAGGGAGGGGTGTGAGGGGGGGGTGCGAGGGAGGGGTGTGAGGGGGGGGTGTGAGGGAGGGGTGTGAGGGAGGGGGTGTGAGGGGGGGTGCGAGGGAGGGTGCGAGGGGGGGGTGCGGGGGAGGGGTGCGAGGGAGGGGTGCGAGGGGGGGGTGCGAGGGGGGGTGCGGGGGAGGGGTGCGAGGGGGGGGTGCGAGGGGGGGGTGCGAGGGGGGGGTGCGAGGGAGGGGTGCGAGGGAGGGGTGCGAGGGAGGGGTGAGGGGGGTGTGAGGGGGGGGTGTGAGGGGGGGTGCGAGGGAGGGGTGCGAGGGAGGGGTGCGAGGGGAGGGGTGCCGGGGAGGGGTGCGAGGGAGGGGTGCGAGGGGGGGTGTGAGGGAGGGGTGCGAGGGGGGTGTGAGGGAGGGGTGTGAGGGAGGGGTGTGAGGGGGGGTGTGAGGGAGGGGTGCGAGGGGGGGTGTGAGGGAGGGGTGTGAGGGAGGGGTGTGAGGGAGGGGTGTGAGGGAGGGGTGTGAGGGGGGGGTGCGAGGGAGGGGTGTGAGGGGGGGGTGTGAGGGAGGGGTGTGAGGGAGGGGTGTGAGGGGGGTGCGAGGGAGGGGTGTGAGGGGGGGTGTGAGGGGGGGGTGTGAGGGGGGGGTGTGAGGGGGGGGTGTGAGGGAGGGGTGTGAGGGAGGGGTGTGAGGGAGGGGTGTGAGGGGGGGGTGTGAGGGGGGGTGTGAGGGAGGGGTGTGAGGGAGGGGTGTGAGGGGGGGTGTGAGGGAGGGGTGAGACTCAGGGCCGTCTGTTTGGAGAGTTACCTCGTTGACCATGTCCTCCAGATCCGCCAGAATGTGGATGTAGAATTTGGGAACCCCTTCCTTATCCACAATGCTCTTGGATTTGAGGTAAGCTTTCCCGAGGATCTCAAACTCCTCCAGACATTTGGCAATGTCTCGAATCTTCATCGCGTTCCGGATGGTTTTAATTATACTCATCAGTTCATCAAACCTGGAGAGAGAGAGAGAGACAGGGTGACGGGGCCGAGAGAGAGAGAGAGAGAGGGGGGAGCGGGGCAGAGAGAGGGAGAGGGGGAGCGGGGCAGAGAGAGAGAGAGAGGGGAGCGGGGGCAGAGAGAGAGAGAGGGGGGGAGCGGGGCAGAGAGAGAGAGGGGGGAGCGGGGCAGAGAGAGAGAGAGAGGGGGGAGTGGGGCAGAGAGAGAGAGAGAGGGGGGAGCGGGCAGAGAGAGAGAGAGAGGGGGGAGCGGGGCAGAGAGAGAGAGGGGGGAGCGGGGCAGAGAGAGAGAGAGGGGGAGCGGGGCAGAGAGAGAGAGAGAGGGGGGAGCGGGGCAGAGAGAGAGAGAGAGGGGGGAGCGGGGCAGAGAGAGAGAGAGAGGGGGGAGCGGGGCAGAGAGAGAGAGGGGGAGCGGGCAGAGAGAGAGAGAGGGGGAGCGGGGCAGAGAGAGAGAGGGGGGAGCGGGGCAGAGAGAGAGAGGGGGGAGCGGGGCAGAGAGAGAGAGAGAGGGGGGAGCGGGGCAGAGAGAGAGAGAGGGGGGAGCGGGGCAGAGAGAGGGAGAGGGGGAGCGGGGCAGAGAGAGGGAGAGGGGGGAGCGGGGCAGAGAGAGAGAGAGGGGGAGCGGGGCAGAGAGAGAGAGGGGGGAGCGGGGCAGAGAGAGAGAGAGAGGGGGGGGGGAGCGGGGCAGAGAGAGAGAGAGGGGGGAGCGGGGCAGAGAGAGAGAGGGGGGAGCGGGGCAGAGAGAGAGAGGGGGGAGCGGGGCAGAGAGAGAGAGGGGGGAGCGGGGCAGAGAGAGAGAGGGGGGAGCGGGGCAGAGAGAGGGAGAGGGGGGAGCGGGGCAGAGAGAGAGAGAGGGGGAGCGGGGCAGAGAGAGAGAGAGGGGGAGCGGGGCAGAGAGAGAGAGGGGGGAGCGGGGCAGAGAGAGGGAGAGGGGGAGCGGGGCAGAGAGAGAGAGAGGGGGGAGCGGGGCAGAGAGAGAGAGAGAGGGGGGGGAGCGGGGCAGAGAGAGAGAGAGGGGGGAGCGGGGCAGAGAGAGAGAGGGGGGAGCGGGGCAGAGAGAGAGAGGGGGGAGCGGGGCAGAGAGAGAGAGGGGGAGCGGGGCAGAGAGAGAGAGGGGGGAGCGGGGCAGAGAGAGAGAGGGGGGAGCGGGGCAGAGAGAGAGAGAGAGGGGGGGGGGAGCGGGGGCAGAGAGAGAGAGAGAGAGGGGGGGGGGGAGCGGGGCAGAGAGAGAGAGAGGGGGGGAGCAGGGCCGAGGAGAGAGGGGGGAGCGGGGCAGAGAGAGAGAGAGAGAGGGGGGAGCGGGGCAGAGAGAGAGAGAGGGGGGAGCGGGGCAGAGAGAGAGAGGGGGGAGCGGGCAGAGAGAGAGAGGGGGGGGGGAGCGGGGCAGAGAGAGAGAGGGGGGGGAGCGGGGCAGAGAGAGAGAGAGGGGGGGGGAGCGGGGCAGAGAGAGAGAGAGGGGGGAAGCAGGGCCGAGAGAGAGAGGGGGGAGCGGGGCAGAGAGAGAGAGAGAGGGGGGAGCAGGGCCAAGAGAAAGTGGGGGGAGCGGGGCAGAGAGAGAGAGAGGGGGAGTTGGGCAGAGAGAGAGAGAGGGGGGGCAGAGAGAGAGAGGGGGGCAGAGAGAGAGAGGGGGGGCAGAGAGAGAGAGGGGGGGCAGAGAGAGAGAGGGGGGGCAGAGAGAGAGAGGGGGGCAGAGAGAGAGAGGGGGGGGCAGAGAGAGAGAGGGGGGCAGAGAGAGAGAGGGGGGCAGAGAGAGAGAGGGGGGCAGAGAGAGGAGAGGGGGGCCAGAGAGAGAGAGAGGGGGGCAGAGAGAGAGAGAGGGGGGCAGAGAGAGAGAGAGAGGGGGGCAGAGAGAGGGGGGGGCAGAGAGAGAGAGAGGGGGGCAGAGAGAGAGAGGGGGGGCAGAGAGAGAGAGGGGGGGCAGAGAGAGAGAGAGAGAGAGGGGGGGGGGAGCGGGGCCGAGAGAGGGGTGTAGGGACTGGAGGAGGTTACAGAGATAGGGAGGGGTGTGTCGGGGCTGGAGGAGGTTACTGAGATAGGGAGGGGGTGTAGGGGGGCTGGAGGAGGTTACAGAGATAGGGAGGGGTGTAGGGGGCTGGAGGGGGTTACAGAGATAGGGAGGGGGTGTAGGGGGGCTGGAGGGGGTTACAGAGATAGGGAGGGGGTGTAGGGGGCTGGAGGAGGTTACAGAGATAGGGAGGGGTGTAGGGGGGCTGGAGGGGGTTACAGAGATAGGGAGGGGGTGTAGGGGGGCTGGAGGGGGTTACAGAGATAGGGAGGGGGTGTAGGGGGCTGGAGGAGGTTACAGAGATAGGGAGGGGTGTAGGGGGCTGGAGGAGGTTACAGAGATAGGCGGGGGTGTAGGGGGCTGGAGGAGGTTACAGAGATAGGGAGGGGTGTCGGGGCTGGAGGAGGTTACAGAGATAGGGAGGGGGTGTAGGGGGAGGTTACAGAGATAGGGAGGGGGTGTAGGGGGCTGGAGGAGGGTACAGAGATAGGGAGGGGGTGTCGGGGAGGTTACAGAGATAGGGAGGGGGTGTCGGGGAGGTTACAGAGATAGGGAGGGGGTGCAGGGGGAGGTTACAGAGATAGGGAGGGGGTGTCGGGGAGGTTACAGAGATAGGGAGGGGGTGTCGGGGAGGTTACAGAGATAGGGAGGGGGTGTCGGGGAGGTTACAGAGATAGGGAGGGGGTGTCGGGGAGGTGACAGAGATAGGGAGGGGGTGTCGGGGAGGTTACAGAGATAGGGAGGGGGTGTCGGGGAGGTGACAGAGATAGGGAGGGGGTGTCGGGGAGGTTACAGAGATAGGGAGGGGGTGTCGGGGAGGTTACAGACCTCTTGTCCTTTGCACTGCGAACCACTCTTTTCATATCCTCCTCATCATCGCTGACAAGGAGGGGTCTGGGGGAGAGAGAGAGAAATATTCAGCACAGACTGACACCATACGGGAGGCCATTCCTCCCACAATAACACTGCTAGCCCCTTCAGCGATCTGTCCCATTTATCCCACACTCGCATTAATTCCTACAACGAACAGCACTGTGGGAGGGTCAGTGCTGAGGGAGCGCCGCACTGTGGGAGGGTCAGTGCTGAGCGAGCGCCGCACTGTGGGAGGGTCAGTGCTGAGGGAGCGCCGCACTGTGGGAGGGTCGGTGCTGAGGGAGCACCGCACTGTGGGAGGGTCAGTGCTGAGGGAGCGCTGCACTGTGGGAGGGTCGGTGCTGAGGGAGCGCCGCACTGTGGGAGGGTCGGTGCTGAGGGAGCGCCGCACTGTGGGAAGGTCAGTGCTGAGGGAGCGCCGCACTGTGGGAGGGTCGGTGCTGAGGGAGCGCCGCACTGTGGGAGGGTCGGTGCTGAGGGAGCGCCGCACTGTGGGAGGGTCGGTGCTGAGGGGAGCGCCGCACTGTGGGAGGGTCAGTGCTGAGGGAGCGCCGCACTGTGGGAGGGTCAGTGCTGAGGAGCGCCGCACTGTGGGAGGGTCTGTGCTGAGGGAGCGCCGCACTGTGGGAGGGTCAGTGCTGAGGGAGCGCCGCACTGTGGGAGGGTCGGTGCTGAGGGAGCGCCGCACTGTGGGAGGGTCAGTGCTGAGGGAGCGCCGCACTGTGGGAGGGTCTGTGCTGAGGGAGCGCCGCACTGTGGGAGGGTCAGTGCTGAGGGAGCGCCGCACTGTGGGAGGGTCGGTGCTGAGGGAGCGCCGCACTGTGGGAGGGTCGGTGCTGAGGGAGCGCCGCACTGTGGGAGGGTCGGTGCTGAGGGAGCGCCGCACTGTGGGAGGGTCGGTGCTGAGGGAGCGCCGCACTGTGGGAGGGTCGGTGCTGAGGGAGCGCCGCACTGTGGGAGGGTCGGTGCTGAGGGAGCGCCGCACTGTGGGAGGGTCGGTGCTGAGGGAGCGCCGCACTGTGGGAGGGTCGGTGCTGAGGGAGCGCCGCACTGTGGGAGGGTCGGTGCTGAGGGAGCGCCGCACTGTGGGAGGGTCGGTGCTGAGGGAGCGCCGCACTGTGGGAGGGTCGGTGCTGAGGGAGCGCCGCACTGTGGGAGGGTCAGTGCTGAGGGAGCGCCGCACTGTGGGAGGATCAGTGCTGAGGGAGCGCCGCACTGTGGGAGGGTCGGTGCTGAGGGAGCGCCGCACTGTGGGAGGGTCGGTGCTCAGGGAGCGCCGCACCTCGGGGGGTGAGCGGGAGGGGTACGCTGCAGCGTGGGGGGGGGGTGAGCGGGAGGGGTACGCTGCAGCGTGGGGGGGGGGTGAGCGGGAGGGGTACGCTGCAGCGTGGGGGGGGGGGTTAGCGGGGGATTAGGCGGGACTTTGCGGGGATGGTACGTACTGTTTTCCGAAGTTGGAAGTCGGGACTTTGAAATGAGTTCATCTCCGGAGGACGATGATTCCGACTCGCTGTCCGAGCCCGTGGCGAAAAAACGTGACATGGTGAATCACTCCTGGAAAACAAGCACACAGAGTCACGCAACACGCAGCGGAAACACGCAGTCACACACGCAGCGACAACACGCAGTCACACGCAGCGACAACACGCACTCACACACAGCGACAACACGCACTCACACACAGCGACAACACGCACTCACACACAGCGACAACACGCACTCACACACAGCGACAACACGCACTCACACACAGCGACAACACGCACTCACACACAGCGACAACACGCACTCACACACAGCGACAACACGCACTCACACACAGCGACAACACGCACTCACACACAGCGACAACACGCACTCGCACACAGCGACAACACGCACTCGCACACAGCGACAACACGCACTCGCACACAGCGACAACACGCACTCGCACACAGCGACAACACGCACTCGCACACAGCGACAACACGCACTCGCACACAGCGACAACACGCACTCGCACACAGCGACAACACGCACTCGCACACAGCGACAACACGCACTCGCACACAGCGACAACACGCACTCGCACACAGCGACAACACGCACTCGCACACAGCGACAACACGCACTCACACACAGCGACAACACGCACTCACACACAGCGACAACACGCACTCACACACAGCGACAACACGCACTCACACACAGCGACAACACGCACTCACACACAGCGACAACACGCACTCACACACAGCGACAACACGCACTCACACACAGCGACAACACGCACTCACACACAGCGACAACACGCACTCACACACAGCGACAACACGCACTCACACACAGCGACAACACGCACTCACACACAGCGACAACACGCACTCACACACAGCGACAACACGCACTCACACACAGCGACAACACGCACTCACACACAGCGACAACACGCACTCACACACAGCGACAACACGCACTCACACACAGCGACAACACGCACTCGCACACAGCGACAACACGCACTCGCACACAGCGACAACACGCACTCGCACACAGCGACAACACGCACTCGCACACAGCGACAACACGCACTCGCACACAGCGACAACACGCACTCGCACACAGCGACAACACGCACTCGCACACAGCGACAACACGCACTCGCACACAGCGACAACACGCACTCGCACACAGCGACAACACGCACTCGCACACAGCGACAACACGCACTCGCACACAGCGACAACACGCACTCACACACAGCGACAACACGCACTCACACACAGCGACAACACGCACTCACACACAGCGACAACACGCACTCACACACAGCGACAACACGCACTCACACACAGCGACAACACGCACTCACACACAGCGACAACACGCACTCACACACAGCGACAACACGCACTCACACACAGCGACAACACGCACTCACACACAGCGACAACACGCACTCACACACAGCGACAACACGCACTCACACACAGCGACAACACGCACTCGCACACAGCGACAACACGCACTCGCACACAGCGACAACACGCACTCGCACACAGCGACAACACGCACTCGCACACAGCGACAACACGCACTCGCACACAGCGACAACACGCACTCGCACACAGCGACAACACGCACTCGCACACAGCGACAACACGCACTCGCACACAGCGACAACACGCACTCACACACAGCGACAACACGCACTCACACACAGCGACAACACGCACTCGCACACAGCGACAACACGCACTCACACACAGCGACAACACGCACTCACACACAGCGACAACACGCACTCACACACAGCGACAACACGCACTCACACACAGCGACAACACGCACTCACACACAGCGACAACACGCACTCACACACAGCGACAACACGCACTCACACACAGCGACAACACGCACTCACACACAGCGACAACACGCACTCACACACAGCGACAACACGCACTCACACACAGCGACAACACGCACTCACACACAGCGACAACACGCACTCACACACAGCGACAACACGCACTCACACACAGCGACAACACGCACTCACACACAGCGACAACACGCACTCACACACAGCGACAACACGCACTCACACACAGCGACAACACGCACTCACACACAGCGACAACACGCACTCACACACAGCGACAACACGCACTCACACACAGCGACAACACGCACTCACACACAGCGACAACACGCCCTCACACACAGCGACAACACGCACTCACACACAGCGACAACACGAACTCACACACAGCGACAACACGCACTCACACACAGCGACAACACGCACTCACACACAGCGACAACACGCCCTCACACACAGCGACAACACGCACTCACACACAGCGACAACACGCACTCACACACAGCGACAACACGCACTCACACACAGCGACAACACGCACTCACACACAGCGACAACACGCACTCACACACAGCGGCAACACGCACTCACACACAGCGACAACACGCACTCACACACAGCGGCAACACGCACTCACACACAGCGGCAACACGCACTCACACACAGCGACAACACGCACTCACACACAGCGGCAACACGCACTCACACACAGCGACAACACGCACTCACACACAGCG